>NC_030818.1:87048132-87200502 GCF_001704415.2 Capra hircus | reverse complement strand
TGAGTGCTGTTAGGGTCATAGAACAGGCCCCTCTGAGTGTGTCAGGTCATAGAACAGCCCCTTCTGAGTGATGTCAGTGTTATAGAACAGCCCTCTGAGTGATGTCAGTGTTATAGAGCAGCCCCTCTGAGTGATGTCAGGGTCATAGAACAGCCCTCTGAACAGCCCCTCTGAGTGATGTCAGGGTCATTAGAACAGCCCCTCTGAGTGATGTCAGTTTTATAGAGCAGCCCCTCTGAGTGATGTCAGTGTTATAGAGCAGCCCCTCTGAGTGATGTCAGGGTCATTAGAACAGCCCTCTGAGTGATGTCAGGGTCATAGAACAGCCCCTCTGAGTGATGTCAGGGTCATAGAGCAGGAGCTGAGTGATGTCGTCCAGCCCTCTGAGTCAGTGTTATAGAGCAGCCCCTCTGAGTGATGTCAGTGTCATAGAACAGCTTAATGTGTTATAGAACAGCCCCTCTGAGTGATGTCAGTGTTATAGAACAGCCCCTCTGAGTGATGTGGTCATAGAACAGTGAGTGATGTCAGGGTCATAGAGCAGCCCCTCTGAGTGATGTCAGGCGTCATAGACAGCCCCTCTGAGTGATGTCAGGGTCATAGAGCAGCCCCTCTGAGTGATGTCAGGGTCATAGAGCAGCCCCTCTGAGTGATGTCAATCAGCCCCTCTAGTGATGTCAGTGTTATAGAACAGCCCTCTGAGTGATGTGTCATAGAGCAGCCCCTGAGTGATGTTCATAGAACAGCCCCTCTGAGTGATGTGTTCATAGAACAGCCCCCATGTCAGGTCATAGAGCAGCCCCTCTGAGTGATGTCAGGTCATAGAGCAGCCCCTCTGAGTGATGTCAGGGTCATAGAGCAGCCCCTCTGAGTGATGTCATGTCTGATGATGTCAGGGTCATAGAGCAGCCCCTCTGAGTGATGTCACTGTTATGAACAGCCCCTCTGAGTGATGTCAGTGTATAGAGCAGCCCTCTGAGTGATGTCAGAGTCATAGAACAGGCCCTCTGAGTGATGTCAGGGCATAGAACAGCCCCTCTGAGTGATGTCAGGGTCATAGAGCAGAGACTAGGAGTGATGTCAGGTCATAGAGAGCAGCCCCTCTGAGTGATGTCAGGTTATAGAACAGCCCCCTCTGAGTGATGTCAGTGTTATTAGCCCCTCTGAGTGATGTCATCATAGCAGCCCCTCTGAGTGATGTCATGTTATAGAACAGCCTCTCTGAGTGATGTCAGTGTTATAGACAGCCCCTCTGAGTGATGTCAGTGTTATAGAACAGCCCCCTCTGAGTGATGTCAGGGTCATAGAGCAGCCCTCTGAGTGATGTCAGTGTTATAGAACAGCCCCTCTGAGAGATGTTATAGAGCCCTCTGAGATGGTCAGAGCAGCCCCTCTGAGTGATGTCAGTCATAGAAGCAGCCCCTCTGAGTGATGTCAGTGTTATAGAGCAGCCCCCTCAGACATAGGAGCTAGGAGTATGTCAGTGTTATAGAACAGCCCCTCTGAGTGATGTCAGGGTCATAGAACAGTGATGTCAGGGTCAGGGTATAGGATGTCGCAGGGTGTCAGAAGTGATGTCAGTGTTATAGAACAGCCCTCTGAGTGATGTCAGGTGTTATAGAGCAGCCCTCTGAGTGATGTCAGGGTTCATAGAACAGCCCCTCTGAGTGATGTCAGGGTCATAGCATGAGTGATGTCAGGTCATAGAACAGCCCTCTGAGTGGATGTCAGTCAGCCCTCTGAGTGATGTCAGCAGCCCCTCTGAGTGATGTCAGGGTCATAGAACAGCCCCTCTGAGTGATGTCAGGTCATAGAACAGCCCCTCTGAGTGATGTCAGGGTCAGTGAGTGATGTCAGTCATAGAACAGCCCCTCTGAGTGATGTCAGTGTTATGCCCCTCTGAGTCAGTGTCCAGCCTTCTGAGATGTCACTGTTATAGAACAGCCCCTCTGAGTGATGTCAGTGTTATAGAACAGCCCTCTGAGTGATGTGTCATGAGTGATGTCAGGGATGTCTGAGTGATGAGCAGCCCCTCTGAGTGATGTCAGATAGACAGCCCCTCTGAGTGATGTCAGTGTTATAGAACAGCCCTCTGAGTGATGTCAGGGTCATAGAGCAGCCCCTCTGAGTGATGTCAGGGTCATAGAGCAGCCCTCTGAGTGATGTCAGTGTTATAGAACAGCCCTCTGAGTGATGTCAGGGTCATAGAACAGTGAGTGATGTCAGGTCATAGAGCAGCCCCTCTGAGTGATGTCAGTGTTATAGAACATGACAGCAGCCCTCTGAGTGATGTCAGCCAGCCCTCGCAGCCCTCTGAGTGATGTCAGGGTATGCCCTCTGAGTGATGTCAGTGTTATAGAAAGCCCCTCTGAGTGATGTCAGATAGAGCAGCCCCCTCTGAGTGATTCAGGGTCATAGAGCAGCCCTCTGAGTGATGTCAGGTCATAGAGCAGCCCCTCTGAGTGATGTCAGGGTCATAGAGCAGCCCTCTGAGTGATGTCAGGGTCATAGTTGATGTCAGTGTCAGCCCCTCTGAGTGCATGAACAGCCCCTCTGAGTGATGTCAATGTCATAGAACAGCCCTCTGGTGATGTCACTGATAGAACAGCCTCTCTGAGTGATGTCAGTGTTATAGAGCAGCCTCTGAGTGATGTCACTGTTATAGAACAGCCCCCTCTGAGTGATGTCAGTGTTATAGAGCAGCCCCTCTGAGTGATGTCAGTGTTATAGAACACCAGCAGGAGCAGCCCTGAGTGATGTCAGGGTCATAGAGCAGCCCCTCCTCACAGCCCCTCTGAGTGATGTCAGGTCATAGAGCAGCCCCTCTGAGTGATGTCAGTGTTTAGAACAGCCCTCTGAGTGATGTCGGGGTCATAGAACAGCCCCTGAGTGATGTCAGGGTCATAGAGCAGCCCTCTGAGTGATGTCAGGGTCATAGAGCAGCCCCTCTGAGTGATGTCAGGTTATAGAACCCTGAGTGATGTCAGTGCAGCCCCTCTGATGTCACTGTTATTCTGAGTGATGTCAGTGTTATAGAACAGCCCCTCTGAGTGAGTGAATAGAACAGCCCCTCTGAGTGATGTCAGGGTCATAGAAAGCCCCTCTGAGTGATGTCAGCATAGAGCAGCCTCTGAGTGATTGTCATAGAACAGCCCTCTGCGTGATTCGGAGCCCTCTGAGTGATGTCAGTGTTATAGAACAGCCCCTCTGAGTGATGTCACTGTTATAGAACAGCCGTGATGTCAGTGTTATAAGAGCAGCCCCTCTGAGTGATGTCAGGGTCATAGAGCAGCCCTCTGCCCAGTGTTATAGTCCAGGGTCATAGAGCCCTCTGAGTGATGTCCCAGCCCTCTGAGTGATGTCAGTGTCAGCCCTCTGAGTGATGTCAGGGTCATAGAGCAGCCCCTCTGAGTGAGTCAGTATTCTGTGATGTCAGGGTCATAGAAAGCCCCTCTGAGTGATGTCAGGTCATAGAGACCCCTCTGAGTGATGTAGTGTTATAGAACAGCCCCAGTCTAGTCTGAGTGATCAGGGTCATAGAGCAGCCTCTGAGTGATGTCAGTGTCATAGAGCAGCCCTCTGAGTGATGTCAGGGTCATAGAGCAGCCCCTCTGAGTGATGTCAGGGTCATAGTCTGAGTGATGTCAGGGTCATAGAGCAGCCCTCTGAGTGATGTCAGGGTCATAGAGAGCCCTGCTGAGTGATGTCAGTGTTATAGAACAGCCCCTCTGAGTGATGTCCAGCCCCTCTGAGTGATGTCACTGTTATAGAACAGCCCCTCTGAGTGATGTCAGTGTTATAGAACAGCCCTCTGAGTGATGTCAGGGTCATAGAACTGCCCCTCTGAGTGATGTCAGGTCATAGCAGCCCTCTGAGTGCTGTTAGGGTCATAGAACAGCCCCTCTGAGTGTTGTCAGGGTCATAGAACAGCCCCTCTGAGTGATGTCAGTGTTATAGAACAGCCCTCTGAGTGATGTCAGTGCAGCCCTCTGAGTGATGTCAGGTTCATAGAGAGCCCCTCTGAGTGATGTCAGGGTCAGCCCTCTGAGTGATGTCAGGGTCATAGAACAGCCCCTCTGAGTGATGTCAATAGAGCAGCCCCTCTGAGTGATGTCAGTGTTATAGAGCAGCCCCTCTGAGTGATGTCAGGGTCATAGAACAGCCCCTCTGAGTGATGTCTGTCAGTGATGTCAGATAGAGCAGCCTCTGAGTGATGTCAGGGTCATAGACAGCCTCTGAGTGATGTCAGCAGCCCCTCTGAGTGATGTCAGTGTCATAGAACAGCCCTTCTGAGTATGTCACTGTCAGCCCCTCTGAGTGATGTCAGTGTTATAGAACAGCCCCTCTGAGTGATGTCAGGGTCATAGAACAGCCCCTCTGAGTGATGTCAGGGTCATCTGAGCACCTTGAGTGATATGGAGCAGCCCTCTGAGTGATGTCAGTGTCAGCCCCTCTGAGTGATGTCAGATAGAGCAGCCCCTCTGATGATGTCAGCATTCTGAGTGATGTCAGTGTTATAGAGCAGCCCCTCTGAGTGATGTCAGGGTCATAGAACAGCAGGTCATAGAGCAGCCCTCTGAGTGATGTCAGTGTTATAGAACAGCCCCTCTGAGTGATGTCAGGGTCATAGATCTGAGCAGTATAGAACAGTCTGAGTGATGTCAGGGTCATAGAGCAGCCCTCTGAGTGATGTTGTCAGTGATGTCAGTGTTATAGAACAGCCCCTCTGAGTGATGTCAGGGTCATAGAGCAGCAGCCCCTCTGAGTGATGTCAGGGTCATAGAGCAGCCCCTCTGAGTGATGTCAGTGTCATAGAGCAGCCCCTCTGAGTGATGTCAGGGTCACAGTGATGTCAGGGTCCTCTGAGTGATGTGAGCAGCCCCTCTGAGTGATGTCAGGGTCATAGAGCAGCCCTCTGACCCCTCTGAGTGATGTCAGTATAGAGCAGCCCCTCTGAGTGATGTCAATAGTCTGAGTGATGTCAGCAGCCCTCTGAGTGATGTCAGGGTCATAGAGCCCCTCTGAGTGATGTCAGGGTCATAGGACAGCCCCTCTGAGTGATGTCAGGGTCATAGAACAGCCCCTCTGAGTGATGTCAATAGTCTGAGTGATGTCAGCCAGCCCCTCTGAGTGATGTCAGGGTCATAGTGATGTCAGGGTCATAGAACAGCCCCTCTGAGTGATGTCAGTGTTATAGAGCAGCCCCTCTGAGTGATGTCAGTGTCATAGAACAGCCCCTCTGAGTGATGTCAGATAGAACAGCCCCTCTGAGTGATGTCAGTGTTATAGAACAGCCAGTGATGTCAATAGATCTGAGTGATGTCAATAGAGCAGCCCCTCTGAGTGATGTCAGGGTCATAGAACAGCCCCTCTGAGTGATGTCAGTGTCAGCCCCTCTGAGTGATGTCAGTGTTATAGAACAGCCCTCTGAGTGATGTCAGTAGATCTGAGTGATGTCAGGGTCATAGAGCAGCCCCTCTGAGTGATGCAGGGAGTCATCATAGAACAGCCCCTCTGAGTGATGTCAGGGTCATAGAGCAGCCCCTCTGAGTGATGTCAGTGTCATAGAACAGCCCCTGAGTGATGTCAGGGTCATAGAGCAGCCCCTCTGAGTGATGTCAGTGTTATAGAACAGCCCTCTGAGTGATGTCAGGGTCATAGAGCAGCCCTCTGAGTGATGTCAGGGTCATAGAACAGCCCCTCTGAGTGATGTCAGTGTTATAGAACAGCCCCTCTGAGTGATGTCAGGGTCATAGAGCAGCCCCTCTGAGTGATGTCAGGGTCATAGAGCAGCCCTCTGAGTGATGTCAGGTCACATCTGAGTGATGTCAGGGTCATAGAGCAGCCCCTCTGAGTGATGTCAGGGTCATAGAAGCATATAGAGCAGCCCTCTGAGTGATGTCTCATAGATAGTCAGTCAGCCCTCTGGTGATGTCAGCAGCCCTCTGAGTGATGTCAATAGAACAGCCCCTCTGAGTGATGTCAGTGTTATAGAACAGCCCCTCTGAGTGATGTCAGGTCATAGAACAGCCCTCTGAGTGATGTCAGGGTCATAGGCAGCCCCTGAGTCTGTGGGGTCATAGGACAGCCTCTGAGTGATGTCAGGGTCATAGAACAGCCCTGAGTGTGTCAGTGTCGCCCCTCTGAGTGATGTAGATAGAGGCAGCCCCTCTGAGTGATGTCAGGGTCATAGAGCAGCCCCTCTGAGTGATGTCTGAGTTGATGTCAGGTATAGACAGCCCTCTGAGTGAAGTGGTGATAGTGTTATAGACAGCCCTGCTGAGCCCCAGCCCTCTGAGTCAGATAGAACAGCCCCTCAGGGTCAGCCCTCTGAGTGATGTCAGGTCATAGAGCAGCCCTCTGAGTGATGTCAGTGTCATTTAGTAGAACAGCCCCTCTGAGTGATGTCAGTGTTAATAGAACAGCCCCTCTGAGTGATGTCAGGGTCATAGTCTGAGTGATGTCTCATAGAGCCAGTGATGTCCCAGCTCAGCCCCTCTGAGTGATGTCAGTGTTATAGAAGCAGCCCTCTGAGTGATGTCAGGGTCATAGAGCAGCCCTCTGAGTGATGTCAGGGCATAGACAGCCCCTCTGAGTATGTCAGTGTTATAGAACAGCCTCTGAGTGATGTCAGTTTATAGAGCAGCCCCTCAGAGTGATGTCATATAGAACAGCCCTCTGAGTGATGTCAGTGTTATAGAACAGCCCCTCTGAGTGATGTCAGGGTCATAGAACAGCCCCTCTGAGTGATGTCAGGGTCATAGCAGCCCCTCTGAGTGATGTTGTCATGTTATAGAACAGCCCCTCTGCGTGATGTCGGGCATAGAACAGTGATGTCAGTGTATAGAACAGCCCCCTCTGAGTGATGTCACTGTTATAGAACAGCCCCTCTGATGATGTCCCAGTGATGTGTCATCAGCCCCTCTGAGATGTCAGGGGAGTGAGTGATGTCAGATAGCAGCTCTGAGTGATGTCAGGTCATAGAACAGCCCCTCTGAGTGATGTCAGGGATAGACAGCCCTCTGAGTGATATAGAACAGCCCTCTGAGTGATGTGTCATAGAGCAGCCCCTCTGAGTGATGTCAGTGTTATAGAACAGCCCCTCTGAGTGATGTCAGAGTAGAACAGCCCCTCTGAGTGATGTCAGGGTCATAGAAGCAGCCCCTCTGAGTGATGTCATGTTATAGAACAGCCCCTCTGAGTGATGTCCCATAGAGCAGCTCTGAGTGATGTCAGGGTCATAGAGCAGCCCCTCTGAGTGATGTGTTATAGAGCAGCCCCTCTGAGTGATGTCAGGGTCATAGACAGCCCTCTGAGTGATGTCAGGGTCATCAGTCCCATAGAGCAGCCCTCTGAGTGATGTCAGGGTCATAGAGCACCCCTCTGAGTGTCTCAGAGTGATGTCAGTGTTATAGAGCAGCCCCTCTGAGTGATGTCACAGAACAGCCCTCTGAGTGATGTCAGTGTTATAGAACAGCCCCTCTGAGTGATGTCAGGGTCATAGAACCCCTCTGAGTGATGTCAGGGTCATAGGACAGCTCCTCTGAGTGCTGTTAGGGTCATAGAACAGCCCCTCTGAGTGTTGTCAGGTCATAGAACAGCCCCTCTGAGTGATGTCAGTGTTATAGAACAGCCCCCAGTGTTATAGAGCAGCCCTCTGAGTGATGTCAGGTCATAGAACAGCCCCTCTGAGTGATGTCAGGGTCATAGAGCAGCCCCTCTGAGTGATGTCAGGGTCATAGAACAGCCCCTCTGAGTGATGTCATAGAGCAGCCCCCTGAGTGATGTCTAGAGCAGCCCCTCTGAGTGATGTCAGGGTCATCTCCACATAGAACAGCCCTCTGAGTGATGTCAGGGTCATAGAGCAGAGACTAGGAGTGATGTCAGGGTCATAGAACAGCCCCTCTGAGTGATGTCAGTGAGACAGCCCCTCTGAGTGATGTCAGTGTCATAGAACAGCCCTCCAATAGAACAGCCCCTCTGAGTGATGTCAGTGTCAGCCCCTCTGAGTGATGTCAGGGTCATAGAACAGCCCCTCTGAGTGTCAGGGTCATAGACAGCCCCTCTGAGATGTGAGCAGCTCTGTCAGTGAGAACAGCCCCTCTGAGTGATGTCAGTCAAGTGTGTCATAGAGCAGCCCTCTGAGTGATGTCAGGGTCATAGAAGCAGCCCCTCTGAGTGATGTCAGTGTTATAGAACAGCCTCTGAGTGATGTCATAGAACAGCCCTCTGAGTGATGTCAGGGTCATAGAGCAGCCCCTCTGAGTGATGTCAGTGTTATAAACAGCCCCTCTGAGTGATGTCAGGGTCATAGAGCAGCCCCTCTGAGTGATGTCATATAGCCCCTCTGAGTGATGTGTCATGCCCTCTGAGTGATGTCAGTCATAGAACAGCCCCTCTGAGTGATGTCAGGTCATAGAACAGTCATGTCAATCAGCCCATCTCTGAGTGATGTCATGTCATAGCCCATAGAGCAGCCCCTCTGAGTGATGTCAGGGTCATAGAACAGTGAGTGATGTCAGGTCTAGAGCAGCCCCTCTGAGTGATGTCAGGGTCATTCTGAGTGTCCAGCCCCTCTGAGATGTCCAGCCCTCTGAGTGATATAGAACAGCCCCTCTGAGTGATGTCATAGAACAGCCCCTCTGAGTGATGTCAGGTCATAGAAGCCCCTCTGAGTGATGTCTGATGTGTCATAGAACAGTGAAGTGTGCCCCAGCCCCTCTGAGTGATGTGTCATCAGTGCATAGAACAGCCCCTCTGAGTGATGTCTCTCCATAGAACAGCCCTCTCTCATGTCCAGTGAGATGTCAGGGTCATAGAACAGCCCTCTGAGTGATGTCAGGGTCATAGAGCAGCCCTCTGAGTGATGTCAGGGTCATAGCAGCCCTCTGAGTGATGTCACAGCCCCTCTGAGTGATGTCAGTGTTATAGAACAGCCCTCTGAGTGATGTCAGGGTCATGTTGATGTTAGAGCAGCCCTCTGAGTGATGTCAGTGCAGCCCCTCTGAGTGATGTCAGGTCATAGAACAGCCCTCTGAGTGATGTCAGTCCCCCTCTGAGTGATGTCAGTGTTATAGAACAGCCCCTCTGAGTGATGTCAGGGTCATAGAGCAAGCAGCCCTCTGAGTGATGTCAGGGTCATAGAGCAGCCCCTCTGAGTGATGTCAGGGTCAAGAGCCCCTCTGAGTGATGTCAGTGTTATAGAACAGCCCCTCTGAGTGATGTCACATAGAGCAGCCCCTCTGAGTGATGTCAGCAGCCCTCTGAGTGATGTCTCATCTCGATGTCATCATAGAACAGCCCCTCTGAGTGATGTCAGGGTCATAGAGAGCAGCCCCTCTGAGTGATGTCAGGGTCATAGAGCAGCCCCTCTGAGTGATGTCAGGGTCATAGAGCAGCCCCTGAGATGTCATAGAACAGCCCTCTGAGTGATGTCAGTGTATATGAGAGCAGCCCTCTGAGTGATGTCAGTGTTATAGAACAGCCCCTCTGAGTGATGTCAGGGTTATAGAGCAGCCCTCTCAGTGATGTCAGGGTCATAGAACAGCCCCTCTGAGTGATGTCAGGGTCATCATCAGAGCAGAATGAGTGATGTCTATAGAACAGTGACATAGAGCAGCCCTCTGAGTGATGTCAGTGTCATAGAACAGTCTCAGTGTTATAGAACAGCCCCTCTGAGTGATGTCAGTGTTATAGAACAGCCCCTCTGAGTGATGTCAGGGTCATAGAGCAGCCCCTCTGAGTGATGTCAGAGTGATGTCCAGCCCCTCTGAGTGATGTCAGTGTTATAGAACAGCCCTCTGAGTGATAGCAGCCCCTCTGAGTGATGTCAGGGTCATAGAACAGCCCCTCTGAGTGATGTCAGGGTCCAGCCCTCTGAGTGATGTCAGGGTCATAGAGCAGCCCCTCTGAGTGATGTCAGTGTCACAGAGCAGAGACTAGGAGTGATGTCAGGGTCATAGAGCAGCCCCTCTGAGTGATGTCACTGTTATGGAACAGCCCCTCTGAGTGATGTCAGTGTTATAGAGCAGCCCCTCTGAGTGATGTCAGAGTCATAGAACAGCCCTCTGAGTGATGTCATGGTCATAGAACAGCCCCTCTGAGTGATGTCAGGGTCATAGAGCAGAGACTAGGAGTGATGTCAGCCGTCATAGAGCAGCCCCTCTGAGTGATGTCAGTGTTATATGAAACAAGCCCCCTCTGAGTGATGTTCCAGTGTTATAGAAACAGCCCCCTCTGAATGATGTCAGGGTCATTAGAGCAGCCCCTCTGGAGTGATGTCACTGTTATAGAACAGCCTCTCTGAGTGATGTCAGTGTTATAGAGCAGCCCCTCTGAGTGATGTCAGTGTTATAGAAAGCCCCTCTGAGTGATGTCAGGGTCACAGAGCAGCCCTCTGAGTGATGTCAGTGTTATAGAACAGCCCCTCTGAGTGATGTCAGTGTTATAGAACAGCCCCTCTGAGTGATGTCAGGTTCATAGAGTAGCCCCTCTGAGTGATGTCAGTGTCATAGAGCAGCCCCTCTGAGTGATGTCACTGTTATAGAGCAGCCCTCTGAGTGATGATGTCAGGGTCATAGAGCAGCCCCTCTGAGTGATGTCAGGGTCATCGAGCAGCCCCTCTGAGTGATGTCAGTGTTATAGAACAGCCCCTCTGAGTGATGTCTGTGTCATAGAAAATTAATTTCATCCACCTGAATTTGTGCCCAGTCAAGAACCAGTTATAGAAATATCAGTGCAAAAATAACAGTTTTTCATACTAGATCATCCACATAAAGTTGATTTATTTTTCTAGGGCATCTTTGTGGACTCTTTCCAGGTAAAATCATTGTTTCTCCGATGCTTGGCAGCAGTGCAGTGGCTCCAAATTCCAGAGCTCATGATAAAATTTACCAAGGCTGACAACAGTCGCTTCCCCACTTATTGAGCCCCCATCATGAGTTGGGTGCTGGACTAGGCACACGTGTGTTACTTAATTCCCATGTTACCATTACTCTAAGACAGGAGTTACTACTCAGTTTCTGGATGAGGCAGCCGAGGCCCAGAGAGCCTAGGAAGCTTTTCCAGAATCAGGGTCAGCTTAGTGCCGAGGCCAAGCTTCAAGTTCTGTTTGACCAACATCAAAGCCTTTGCTCCATCTCCCTCCACCCTCCTGCCCTGAGTCATGTTTTCAATCATGGAATGTTGCTTCTTTGTTCAGAAGTTAATATTTTTAGAACTGAACTTAAGTGTCAGTACTGTTTGGCATGGGTATACAGGGTAAGCATTTGGGGGCTTAATTCTAAAGCATGTGGAATGTCCTCGATGGGCCTAGTGGGAAGGGTTGGCCTTGATAGTAGATTGGCTAAACTTTGAGGGTAACTCATTGGGAAAAAGAGTCGTCAGGGAGCTGTGGCTTCCAGACGCGTAGGTTGACTTGACTGATGTGCCTTCTGTAGCTGGACCATGTGATTCTTCTGTAGACTGACTTTGTTCACTGTAATAAGTACTGTTTATTGAAAGATCACTGCACACTGAAATAATAACTCAGCTACTGTGTTTTCTTTATCGTACACCCTGCACGTGAAGTGCTTCACCCAAGCTCCTCATTTCATCCCTACAACAACCATGTAAGATTGACCCTACTATTATACCCATTTCACAGATGAGGAAAGTGAGGCATAGGGAGTGTAACTAGTTTGCCTCACATGGCACAGCTAGCAAGTGGCAGCGCTAGCTGTGGAGTTTGGGTGTGACTGCAGAGCGGGCAGGAGTGAGCAGGCCTGTCTCGTCTCCCTTTTCCAGGATCCTGGTGAACATGGACGACAATATCGTGAAGCATTACTCCAATGAAGACACCTTCCAGCTGCAGATGGAAGAGTCCGGGGGATCGTTCAAGCTCACCCTCACTGAGATCTGAGGATGCCCCGCCCACGACTCCCAGCGAGCTCAGTGAAGCTGTCACCTGGGCCTTTGGGGTTGGCAAGCCACAGGTTCACCAGTCGGCCACCTTCCAAATGTGGGTGGATGTCAGTGGAAGTTGGAGGTGGCACTGCTTTTGGCTTGGAGATAGCATTGAATGTATTGCATTGACATTTTTCAGATGACCCCAGAAAGCATATTTGAATTTTCTGCTATAAATACTTAGGATTAAAAGTGGAAACTTTGTTCCAAGATTTGCTAGGTTACCTGGGAACCTTTAGGATATCTGCTACATTATTTATGGAACTGTCTCTTCAGCACGGTGCACGTCAGACTCGGTGTGACTCTGACCGCCTCAGGTCATGGGCACGGTGCCCCCGCCAGACGGGGGCGCCCTCTCTCCTCGGCCTCTCATTCCCCAGTAAGTGTTTACTCCAACAGGGCAGGTTACCGAAATCTTCCTTTGCAACTGTCTTGAACATATCAACTGCCTCTATTATGAAGAACCGAACAGTGACAGTGTGCCTCCGTCAGGCTAAAGCTGCGTGTGTGTGAGTGCAATACGTCTTGAAGGCCTGTGTCTGTAAATGTGTACATACCTGTCCTATATAAATAGATAATATATACGTGTGGTGTCTGTACATACAGTGAGGAGACGCGAAGAGGTCTACCCTAAGGACTTTCTTGAGATGAGAGGATAAGTTATTTCTGACCACCTACACCCAGCAGGTAGCATGCTGTGCTCAGTGAATCCTGCTCACAAGCTTTCTCTGGGTTTTCCCGAACACAGCCACCATTCTGTAGCATGGCAAAACCTCAGATGACAGAGATGCTGCACACTCTTGAGAAGGTTGTTGTTTGGATGTCTGCCCTGTTTAACGAATGAAGTAAAGGAAAAAGCACTACTGCAGCTCACGTCTGTTGTGTCTGCTAGTATCAGTCAGGTGTCCCCGACAGCGGGAATAAACACAGTGATCACGGCACGTACTGTCGTCACCGTGAACCAGGAGATGCAACTCGGGACGGAGTGCTTCCAGATCTCTGTGCTATAGGAAATGACTTCTGTTTTATCACGTTTCAGAACCTCCAGGCTTTGTCTTGTATGCTAACAGTTCTAAAAAGCATTCATGAGTTTATGAGACTGTATTACTATGGGGAACATTTTTATACATGTTTAAATATATAAAAATACTAAAGAGTGTAATTTTGTAACGGAAATAAAAATTGCAGGTATCTTTAGGTTCAGGGAAATAGAATAGGCTCTTTGTATACATAGGATTGATAGTTACATTCTTCCATTAAAATATTCTAATGAAGTATGTGAACTAAATTGCTGGCTTTCTAAGATAAGATCTTATGGGACACGGGTCATATAATAATATTTTGTATTTTGTTTTATGAAATTGATTTTGTCTTATTTTTAATTGTATAATTGAAGATGTATTTTAAACCAAAGGGATTAAATTTTTATATGTCTATTTCGTAATACGTCCTTTCCTGTTATTTAGCTTGGCGTTTCCTTTCATTAGTCAGTAAAAGCAGAATCTGAGATCTTAAAAAGTAGAGCTGAAAAGAATCAGCTTTGTGTTTTCTCCTTGTTTCCCAGCATGTAAACTTGGGAAAACTCTCTTCCTTCCTCTTAGTCTTGCCTTAGAGGGTCTAAAATTATCTGAGTAATTGTTAACTGAGGGGGTCCCAACTGAGTTTTTAACTACCTCCAAAATTTAACCACCAAAGCTTAAGGTAAATGCTTTCAAACCTGAAATCTCAGGGTTCTTAGTTTAAAGCTGAACAGAAAACGTTTGGTTTAAAAATCTACCAGGGACTTCTCTGGCGGTCCAGTGGTTGGGACTCTGCGTTCTCACTGCAGAGGGTCCAGGTTTCATTCCTAGTAAGGGAAGTAAGAACCTGTAAGCTGTGTAGCTTGGCCAAAAAAAAAAAGGAACAAAAAACTACCAGTAATGTTTCAGATCATCAGAATTTCTAAATCAAACGGCTGTTGTTAAGTACGCACCGGTAATCCAGGGCCAAAATGTGATAGACACTTAAGTATATTTCTAGTGAACACATGATCACAGAAATGAAGTAACTCCCAGGGAGGTCTCCTGCAATGCCTGTGGACCTCTTGCTCTAAACCTGGGGCCACAGGTCAGAACTCCTGAGGGGGAGACCCCGTGCATGGTCCCCTGAGGCCCCAGAGCCTGTGGGTTGGGGCCTTTGTGGCCTCTCCCAGGGGACCCTTCTGGACTCTGCTGCCCTGTCCCGTGACACTTCCTGCCTTCCCTCCGTCTTTGTTTCTTTCTCCCTTGGTCACTTAGCTTTTGCCTTTTGTCTCAGAGCTTGGCTTTGCCCTGGAGGCGAGGGGCTTCTCCAGTCTCCCCAGTGGAGAGCCCAGGTCTCCTGACCCTGCACACACACACACACACACACACACACACACGGCACCCTGTGACCCTAACCTGCCCACCACCCTCCCCAGCCTCTTGCCTCCCTGGATTGCTGGCAGCCTGCCTGGTGCCCAGGTGCTCAGTCCATGATCCTGCAATGATGAGGTGACAAGCTGGTGCCCTTGACGAGCCCCGCCCCTTGCAGGACAGCAGCAGCGAGATGGGTTAGAAGTCAGAAGCTCAGAAGTGAGCGTGGCTGGACCTGGCCCCATGGCACGCGGTGGGGGTCATCTGCCTAACCTGGCGGCAGTCAGGAAAGCAGCGCCTGAGACGGGGCCCTGAAGCAGGGGTGTCAAGGAGCCTTCTGGACGTCATGGGACGGAGTCACAAGGGGTGCATGCGGCCTGCAGGTGCAGAGGGCGGGGTCACCACGCCTGCTCCCGCCGACCGGGTGTGCACTTGTTCAAGGTCAGTGTCCTCTGTCCACCCTGTGGAGCTGGCATCATCCAACATCAGCAACATCTGCGTCTTACCTGCAAACACTGCCACCAGTGTACAAGCACGGGCTGCTGGGCGGTGTGTTCAGGCCTTGAACCCATACCCTGGCTGCCCTGAGGGCGTCACAGCAGGTGTGCACCAACAGGCCACAGTCCCTTCTCTGCTCCGATCACTTCTGTCTCACACACACACCCTCGATCCTGAACTCCTTTAGCCATCATCCCCCTTCAAATCTTTTAGCCAAATTTTAGAAAATTTTACAAATGTAACGCATGCCAAGAAAAAAAACACACGCCAGGAGACGGAATGAGGAGAGCTCCAGGAGAGTGTCTCCGACAGGTGAGCTTTCTGACACCCAGTCCGACGCCCCAGAGAGAACCAGCCATGCATTCCTCCAAGGCCAGAATCCTCCAGGCAAACTCAGGTGCACTGTGCATATTGTTTTGCAGGTAGGGTCATACTGTTCTTTGCAGATATTTTCATTTATCACTATTCTTTAGACAAGAGTTCTTTTTAGTGACTGCATTGTATTCCATTGTAGAAATGACCACCACCTGATCAGTACCCAGGGCTTCCCTGGTGGCTCAAATGGTAAAGAATCTGCCTTCAGTGCAGGAGATGTGGGTTCGATCCCTGGGTCGGGAAGATTCCCTAGAGGAGATTCCAGTATTCTTGCCTGGAGAATCCCATGGACAGAGGAGCCTGGTGGGCTACAGTCCATGGGGTCACATAGAGTTGAACATGACTGAGTGACTGAACAACAAATCAGTACCTACTGATAGACATTTAGACCAAGATTTTGCTATTACAAGCATTGCTGCAAAAAAATGTAGAAAGGTCTGTCCTTGCATACCTGTGGAGTGGAGCTGCACAGTGAGTTCTTAGCAGAGGAGTACCAACTCAGAGACAGTGGTCAGTAAACTTTTATAGAGACTGTGAAACTGCTATCCAGACAGAACCAGTTTCATTCCTGCCCACTGACTGTGAGTCTGTCTCTCGACGTCTCAGCGCTTTGATTCGTGTGTCTGTTGGAGGGGAGTTGAGCGTAACTTCTTGTTTGGGGGCTGTTTGTTCTTTGTTCTCTGTTTACCTCCTTGAAAGACTAGTCTGTTTATTGTCCCGCTTCCTCATTTCTTACGCACTCAGCCTGGGGCAGCCTGACTTCTGTCCCTGCCACACGGTGCAGTGAGCTCAGTGCCAGATGCTGGATGGTCTCCTTTAATCCTCCCAGGGCCTGTGAGTGGGGCATACCCCCATTTCACAGCTGAGGCCCAGGAGATCGCACTGCTAGGGAAAGAAGCAGTATGTCCAACTCCAAACCTCCAGTTCTTTCCACTGCCATATGCTGTGTCCACTGCAAATGCTCCAGCCAAGGTTGTGGATGACCTAGCTGCTCATCTTCTCTCTCTCTCTCTCTCTCTCTCTCGGACATTTGACCATAAAGAAAACCTCAATTTCTTTGGCTTTTGTTATGGGTATATCAGCTAGAAAGTTTTGGTTGCAAAATCAGAAATGGCAAGCTGGTTAAACAATAAAGGAAATGTATCGCTCTCTTAACGCTGAAGCTGAAGGTGGCCTAGGTTGGTCCTGGACCTTGATGTCACTGGCAGCCTAATTTCTTGCCTCCTTTTAGGGCTCCATCCTAAGTTTTACTCTCCTTGTGTGGTGTTGAGATGACTGCCAACAATTCCTAAATCCGTGTGTCTCCTGGTTCAAGTCCAGAGGCGCAGGACTCCCAGCAAATGTCCTGAAACTCATTTGAATCAGAACATCTCAGTTTACCCATCCGCTGGTGAACTGTCATTAGTTCTCTCCAAAAAAGTCTCCTCCCCTCAACCACACGGCTTGGATAATTGAAATCAGGGCTTTGGGGAGACAGGAGAGGGGACACGGGTCAGAGAAAGAATAAGACACGCTTACCAGGCAGCATCCTCTGATTCTCCTATGTCTAGCTGACCCTCTCTGACCCCACACCTGCCCAGGAAGTGCTGCTCTTCTCATCTCTCCATCCTCAGATTCTAATGTCTTGAGCATAGACTATTCCCAGATTTCTTTCTCCAATCCAAACTGTCCCTTTAGCTCCAAATCCAAACCATATTGAACATTCTCTGCCAGGCTCAGGGGTATCCTGAGTCTCCAGCCCTCAGACAGTTCTAGTTTGAGGGCACCTCGGTCGCCTTGTCATTCCACTGATGAAATAGGAATGGCAGGAAGTAGCTTCTCCAGAAAACTGGTGAGTACCTGTGTGCAAAGGGGAGAAAACCACAGGAACTCAGCGGGCTGTCTCTAAAATTCCTGGGGGGGTCCAGGATCTGGGGCATGTCAAGATAACCCTCCAGGGTGAAGGTCCTCCCCTTTCATGCTCCCCACCCCTCACTGACCCTGCCCCCCAGGCTCCTTCTCGTTTTTTTTCATAGCACTTGTTGCTTTCTAACCTACCATGTGCTGTGCACATTTGCTTCAGTAGTGTTTGACCCTGTAGCCTCATTGATCGTAGCCGCATGGATCATGGCCCAGCAGACTCCTCTGTCCATGGGGATTCTCCTGGCAAGAATACTGGAGTGCGTTGCCATGTCCTCCTCCAAGGAAGGGATCTTCCTGACCCAGGGATTGAACCTGAATTGCCTGTGCCTCCTCACTGCAGGCAGATTCCTTAGCACTGAGTCACCGGGGAAGCCCAACATTTCAGGCAAGTGGAATCTTCCCAGACCAGGGATCAAAACTGTGTTCCCTGCAGTGACAGGCGGATTCTTAACCACTGAACCACCAGGGAAGTCTGGCCTGCAGGACCTCAGTCGTGGCATGTGGGATCTAGTTTCCTGACCCGGGATCAAACCCAGGCCCCCTGCACTGGGAGTGCCAAGCCTTAGCCACCCGGCAAGTAACCTAACCTACCGTATATCTCACTTGATTATTATGCTTATTGCTTGTTGTTCACCTCCTGTTATGCCCAAGTCGCAAAATCTCCCAATGACCACCACGGAGCCGATATCCGATGCAAAAGCAAGAGAGTTTTTATTACCAAGCTCAAGCTGGGGCTCCCACCGATACCGACACAGAGGCTATAGGGAGGAGTCCTGAGTTTGGGGTTACAATGCTTTTATAGGGAATATTCAGGTAAAAGGGTAAAAAGGGGGTGTTCAGGCTGAAGGACAACTGATTGGTTACTTTCTTCTATAGGGTTTGTGTGTGGATTCTTGATTGGTTTTTACTTTCAAGGTAAATCACAAGTTCCTGAACGTAAAGTCAGGAGGTTTAACCTAAGGGCCGATTGGCTCGTGGGCAGTGGGGCAAGGTTGGGTAATATCCAAAGTCTAAGTCTGTTTGCCCGGAACCTTTACAAAATGGAGTTCTTTTACAAGATGGAATAGCTTAGGCTCTTCATTCCCCCCTTCTCAAGGACCCAAGACAGACCCAATCATGGGTCTGTGGTTAGCTTTATATTGTCTTTTACCAGGGGTGGGTTTGGCAGGACTGCATATTGGGACCTAAGCACCATAAGCTGCACCATGTTGATACGGCCTTTGATAAAGTTTATCAACTTATTTAGTAAACACAGTCCGAAGGTGAATAGCAAGAGTAAAATAATCAGGGGCCCAGCTAGAGAAGATATAAGGGTCGTGAGCCAGGGAGATGAACTGAACCAGGATTCAAACCAACTCTGAGACTTTTTCTCTTTTTCTCTGACTCAGCCCTTCTCTTATCTTGGCCACGGACTCCCTGACTACCCCCGAGTGATTCACATAAAAACAACATTCTTCCCCTAACGCAGCACATAGGCCCCCTGAGAGACTTCATACTCAAGATACTTCTTGGGAATTGGGGCGGAGGTCTCTTTCTTCGCTAACTTCTTCCTGCTGTGCATAGGCGTAGGCCTGCCTCGCAGAGCAGAAGTCTCTCTACCTGATCTAAGTTGGGGTTTTCCACATCTGAAACCAGCTTCTACCCTTGCAGTAACAGCAATTTAGTTGGCCCCTCTCCGAGATGAAATAGACAAGGGCCAAACAGGAGACCTAACAGGATGGTCATCTCTGGTCCCTGGAAACAGAAGGCAACATTTGGGGTGAGGGTTGCAGGGTTTGTGACCGCTTCTGATTGGTTGATGGTGAGGCAACAGAGCTGTGCTCCAGGAATCTTGTGTTCAGTCTGAAGTTACCATCTTCCACCTGAATGGGGGCTCAAAGACATTGTTATGCATATTTCTTTGAGTAGGAACCAGGACTCTGTCTGGAGGCTGTACCAACCTTTGATTGTCTCTGTTTTTGTATCCCCTCCCTTCCCTGATTAGCAATTGTTTGAATCCACGCTTTGGAATTCAGGGAAGGTCAAGGAGGCTGAACAAAGTCTATATCCTACAGATAAGAAATGGAGAACACAGAACAGATCTGTACTCCAGAGCCCCACAGAGTCCCGCTCAGTTTTAATTTTAGGGACCTAGGCAACTATGACTGTAATAACTTTCTGTCAAAATGGGGCATAGGACTGCCCCAGCTTGGAGTATAGACACTGAATTGGAAGTATTTCTGAGTTCAAAGTTCTAGATCTGAGTCTTGTATGATTAAAATCCTAATCCCTTGGTCTGCCATTTTGGTATAACAGACCCAATTAGAAGTAGTTGGAGAAGTGATAACTGGAATTTAGTAGACAAAATAAATCTCATTTCTTTTTAGAAGAATAGGCCTGAAACCCAGTCTGGACCTGGCACTTCAGGGAGACTTGTAGCCATGTAGCCAGTTGCCTAGTTTTATAAAAAGTAAGGTTACTAGCTTCCAGCAGACATTGTTTTGAAAATGGTAACATCCAAGCCTGACACAACTCAGAAAACTCAAGTGTTTAGCAATACAAGGTCTAATCTGGACGTACACCCATAGCATCACCTAGTTATTTCCCAGGATATCCGAACCATAGCTACTCTATTTTGACTTTTAATTGTAAACTTTTCCTTAATAGCCAAAGCAGATTTCACCATTAATGACGTCAGCGTTTCTCTAGGTACGAGAAGATGCAAGAATTGGGATTCATAAAATCTTCTCCTGAAAAGATCTAACTATCTGAAGGCCTGTTCTGCCAGTTTTTCCCAGAGCACAGAGTGCCTCATTCCTGATTTTCACCCTGAACTTTTTTCAGGGGCGTTGAAAGTCAGCAGTTGCAGCGGCCATGATTTAATCTTTGTAAATGTAGATGGTGAGTGTCAGTCTTCAGTTGGCAGAGCCCCTTTTTGCTCATAAACTTGACCATGATTTTGAGGGGGGCATTTCATGACCATTTTATCCCATGGTGCTGAGAATGTCCATTCTCAGGTTTGGCAAAGACTCTGTTGACAGGCCACTCAATGTGCTATTACTGGACTAGGCCATAAAACAGTATCCAAAATTCTCTGGACCACCTGTCTTACTAGCTTCTTGGTCCAGGAAAATATTCCCTCTTGTTGCTTCTTGCCATATCTAGAGTTACCATCATCGATCTCATATGGGACTATATATTATTCTATTAGAGGCCTCACACACATATTTGACAGTGTAAGAAACAGCAATTTTGTAAAACAGGTGAAATACAAATAACATAGACAGCAGTATTAGTAAAGTCACAAGTAAGACTTATGTTAAGAACTTCCATTAGATGTAGCCCAGTATATCTCAGGTCATCTGCACAGTGACCTGAATATGACTATAATTTTTTTTTTAAAGTAAATTTTCTCAGGGCCAACCAGTTAGAGTCGGGTAGTAGAGAAATTTACTAAGGTAACCCAGAACTAGACACAGGTAATTGGCCACAAACCCAACAATTGGATTGATTTTTAAACTATCATATGATCAGGCCTATGATAGAAAAGCATTTGATTTATATGCAAAGGTCTAAGAAGTCAAGAAAACATAAATGATCATACGATTCAGGTCCAGCATCTCGGGGAAGCTGTCTACCTCTGATGTCGTCGTCTTCTCATCCTGGTGTAGTGTAAAAAAAAAGTCCTTCCATCCATGTTGGAGACAGTCCCTTAAATTATGCTTTTTTTCCAGTCCTGGTTGCAGGTCAAGAGGCATCTGATCTTTATCCAAAGATAGATTACTGAGATAAGCTTCGGAAAAAAACTTAGGGCGTTCTTCAAGAATTCAATTAAAATTTACATTAATATCACATAACAGCAAAGAACTATCTAAGATATGAGTCTTACTAGATGCAGACCTCCATTAACAAACTGGTATTTAACATTTTGAAATATCTTTTTCTTCTTAAAGTTACCCTTATTTTTATTAAATATAACCAAATTAAGGCTAGTTTGTTTGCTAAATAGGTCTGTTCTCACCAATTTTGGTCTGATGATTTTTATAACCATAATTGATTATAGGCTTTTTATTTTGCTGAAACATTTATAGAGTCTCAGACTGAACTTTTAAAATAAAACAGGGCTGGGAAACTTACACCAAAGGCTTATCACAGATTTTGCCTAACAAATCTAGGTGGATTCTTCCCTTTTTAAGGTCTCAAAAATTTCTTGAGATTTTTGTACCCATGAGATAACCTTCCTAACTCATTTGATAAACTTACTGGAAACCTAAGAACTTCCAATTTTTGGGGGAGTCAGATAGAAAATATAATTGTTTTGTTTATAACGTTTAATTTTACCAAAGTATTGTCATAATTAGTTTCAGAGGAAGATTTTCCCTACTCCCTGAAAACATAAGATTCAAACCCATAATTTTTCAGATAGAAACCATAAAAGTTATAAGCATATTCACTGGTTCATTCAGTTCTTTGAAGTCATCAGGTTTTCCATTAAAATACCAGGACACATCAGAATGTTAAAAACTCCATATAATTTCTAGGATATCTGTATTAGTAATTTTACCATACATTATAACATGAGCGGATTTATTACTCATTTGATAATCTTTTCCATGTAATTTAACCAACCAAATAAACACAGTTTAATATCTCTCTTTGGGATGTTCCAGGGGCCCTTTGAAGCACCCCAAAGTTAGCTAGAGATCAAAAGAACTTCAAAAGAGTTCTATTTAGGAAGTTTTATCAAAAAGGTCAATTAAAAGGGTTTAGAACATTTGGTCAGATTTAGTCAATGTTGATGGGTGTATCACTTGAGGTAATTTCCTTGTTGACAAACTTGTAACAGATAAAATATTTAACTTATATTAAACCTAGGTACAATGAAAATATTCTACTTAACGTTAATTACTCTAAGACATGTCTGTGTTAGATAGGTCCACAAACAAACATTAATATCAGGTATTTAACATTGAATATTTCCCAGTTCACATGAACCTGGAATTTATTGTTTAATTTAGAATTGCTTGATTTGTAAGTGCTTACCTTTTTTAAGCCAAATAAATAGAGCTCATATACAAATTAACCTAAAAAATATTACCCAGAGACAAAGACATACCAAGACATATTTAGACAGGCACAGTGCAAGATCTAGCTTCAAGTCTTTTTTCCCTTTTTCCTCAGTGTCAGGAGTTAGAGATGGTCTAGATAAGTGTTCCTGAGAGCCCTGGTCTCAAGGCAAAGGGAAAGAAAATCAAGTTCTAACAAAATGGCGGCAGGTCTAAACCACATGGTGGCCAGACAAAGCAAGATTTCCTTCTCCAGGGGATCTTCTCGACCCAGGGATCGAACCCAGGTCTCCCATATTGCAGGCAGACGCTTTAACCTCAGCTCCACCAGGGAAGCCCTTAAATACAAAAATACAGTCTCTCAGAAAACCTCCTATAGAGACACAGAACTTCAGATCTCAGTACTAACATCAAAGATTTCAAGGGAGGAAAGGAAGCCAGGTTGAAAAAGAAGGGGGAGGAGGCGGGAGACGGGGGCAAAAGGGGTGGCCTTACAGACGTCTCCAGCCACCTACAGATACCCAGGCATTACGGGACTTTTCCCTGGGCCTCCAGAGAAGGGAGGACTGGAACTCGGCCCTACCAGAAATCAGAACCAGAATTCGAGTTCTCTGCCAAGAGGAGGTGATCAGTCTCCAATCCTCAGCTCAGGCTGAGGGCCCTTCAACCAGATTCCTGCGTCCAGGACCAGGGGACTAGGAAAACAGGGAAGGATAGGAAGGGTTAAGGAAAGGAAAGAGAGAGGGAAGGGGAGAGAAGTCAATAAAGTCTCTTGTTCCTTACCGGTCGGGGCACTCTGGCCAGTTGTCTGCGTCAGGAGAAGACCAGGAACAAAAGGGTCCCAGTTGCGGCCGCTGGGTCTGGTCCATTGGCAGGCAAGCTGGCCCCTGAGTACCCCGAGTGGTCAGGATGTCAGTCTCAGCGAAGAAGAGTCCCCGCCAGAGTCACCATTTGTTGCAGGAAGAGGGACCCCTTCCAGGGCCCGAAACTGGGCTCTTGTCTAACACTCGGAAATGAACTGTCCAAGGAGACACATGTGCTGACAAAGGGAACTTGGTCAGGGTGTCCGATCCGCGGTCGGAAGATGATATCTCGGTCACCGGTGGGGGTCGTTGGGAGACGTCCCCAACCCTCGCAAAGGGGACAGAGTGCCCCTGCTCTCTGTTGACAATAGCGGGTCGCTCCCGCTGAACAGCCGGAGGCTGTTGTCCTACCTTCAGTTTTGCCTCTGGACTCCTGAAGGTCTGTTTCTTCTGTCTCTCTGTCTGTCTGTGCGGCTGTCTGTGTTGTTTGTGTTAATTTACCAACGCCTGATTGATCCAGGAACAATGGGGCAACGTCAGTCTAGCCCTGCTCCTCTATCTCTGATGACTGTGTCGATATCCTCTATCTCTACCGCTGTGTCGGTATCAGTGGGAGCCCCAGCTTGAGCTTGGTAATAACTCTCTTGCTTTTGCATCGGATATCAGCTCCCTGGTGGTCATTGGAAGATTTTGCGACTTGGGCATAACACTCCTTCGCTAGGATGTTCCCTCCATCAGAACAAGGGTTTTGTCTGACTTGGTCCCTAATGAATTCCAAGAGCCTCCAGGAATGCTGGTGCCTTGTGGACCCTTGAGCGGGTGTCTTGTATCAGCCACCCTAGATTCATCCTTCACCCCCGCCCAGCTCTCCTCCTGGGGACACACCTGTGGGACCATGCAGCCTGTATGGCCAGGGAGGAGAGCCTCGGGCAGGAACCTCAGGGTCGGGGACCGATTTCTGACTCCCCACAAGCCACCTCAAGCAGGCTGACCCCCAAGCACGTGGTTTCCACATGCTCTTTCCCTCAGGGATGGGATCACTTCCTTGTTCCTTCAGGGGTGAGCTGGTACTCACTGTAGGTCACAAACTATCCCCCTAGGACCCCTTACATTCCATCTTGATAAACTATCCTGTTTTTGTTTTTTTTAACTTTTTATTTTACATTGAAGTATAACCGATTAACAATGTAGTGACAGTTTCGGGTGATCAGCGAAGGGACTCGGTCATATGTCTACATGTATCCATTCTCCTCCAAACTCCCCACCCCTCCAGGATGCCACTGTCTGTCTTTGAATAGCACTATTTTGAATGTGTCCTCTAATTCCTCTTGAGACTCCTCTTGAGACCCTGATTGATACAATGATCAATACACTTCCACTGAATGACTGAATGGCTCCAGTGCTGTAAGATAACTGGATCACAGACCATGGGACTTTGTGATCCTGACTGTTCTTTCCTTTTTTCCTTAAAAAATTTTTTTATTTCATTTATTTGGCTGTGACGGGTCATACTTATAGCATGCAGGCTGCCGTAGTTGTGGCAGTTCAGTTCAGTTCAGTTGCTCAGTCGATTCATTGCGAGCCCATGGACTGCAGCACGCCAGGCCTCCCTGTCTATCACCAACTCCCAGAGTTTACTCAAACTCATGTCCATTGAGTCGGTGATGCCATCCAACCATCTCGTCCTCTGTCGTCCCCTTCTCCTCCTGCCTTCAATCTTTCCCAGCATCAGGGTCTTTTCAAATGAGTCAGCTCTTCACATCAGGTGGCCAAAGTACTGGAGCTTCAGCTTCAGCATTAGTCTTTCCAATGAATATTCAGAACTGATTTCCTTTAGGATGGACTGGTTGGAGATCAGAAGAGAGTCCAAGGGACTTTCAAAAGTCTTCTCCAACACCACAGTTCAAAAGTATCAATTCTTAGGCACTCAGCTTTCTTTATAGTCCAGCTCTCACATCCATACATGACTGCTGCAAAAACCATGGCCTTAACTAGACGGACCTTTGTTGGCAAAGTAATGTCTCTGCTTTTTAATATGCTGTGTAGGTTGGTCATAACTTTTCTTCCAAGGAGTGAGCATCTTTTATTTTCATGGCTGCAGTCGCCATCTGTAGTGATTTTGGAGCCTTCCAAAATAAAGTCAACCACTGTTTCCTCATCTATTTGCCATGAAGTAATGGGACAGGATGCCATGATCTTAGTTTTCTGAATGTTGAGCTTTAAGCCAACTTTTTCACTCTCCTCTTTTACTTTCATCAAGAGGCTCTTTAGTTCTTCTTCACTTTCTGCTGCAAGGGTGGTGTCATCTGCATATCTGAGGTTATTGGTATTTCTCCAAGCAATCTTGACTCCAGCAGTAGTTGTGGCACTCGGGCTTAATTGCTCCAAGGCATGTGGGAATCTTAGTTCCCCAACCAGAGATCGAACCATATCCCCTGCATTGACAGGCAGATTCTTAACCTTGGACCACCAGGGAAGTCCTCTGACTGTTCCTCCTTTGCATGTTCTCCTGTATGATACTGCTGAAGAGGTGCTCCCTCGTGATCTCTAGTATGAAATGCTGAGGAAGGCTAGGCAGGCTTTTTGGAGAGTCACGCATCTGGGGTTGGGGCCTGGGGCGGGGCGTGATTCTTGCAGGGATTAGGAAAGAAAGCTTGACTTTCTTTCCCAGAAATGTTCCCAACCAGCATGCCTGTGTTCAGGTTTCATTACGTACTTGAAGGAAGATCATTTCAAGGGTCTGAGTGGATTTTTACTTCTGGCCTCTACTTCTTTCTGTGCACGGTTCTCCTGTTCCTTTTTACAGGAAATTAAGTCCAGGGCCCCGGGGAGCCGCCTCACACTCACAGGCACACCAGCCCCTGTGATCAGGAGCTTCTGAGGCCAGACTGCAAGTGACACAGACACTCCTGGTCACGTCTCTCCACTGAAAACACACACACACACACACACACACACTTACTCAGGGCTTCCCTGGTGGCTCAGATGGGATGGTAAAGAATCCACCTGCAATGTGGGAGACCCAGTGGGTTCTATCCCTGGGTTGGGAAGATCCCCTGGAGAAGGGAAATGCTACTCACTCCAGTATTCTGGCCTGGAGAATTCCATGGACTACAGTCCACGGGGTCACAAAGAGTCCGACATGACTGAGTGACTTTCACTTCACTTTCACTTATTTTTCGGGAAAAGCATAGAAGATAAAAACTAAAGTAGTACAGAAAAAAATTTTTTTTTACTCTTGATTTCTTTTGAGGATTTTCTTCCTTCCTATCTCTCTCCCCCCTCCTCCTCCTTCCCCACTCCCTCTATTCTTCCCTTCCTTCCTTCTTTCTTTTCTTCCTTCCATCCCATATGTTAAGAACTCAACTGCTGACCAGGGGGTTATAACATTATAGGAAGAGAAAATGCTTGAGAGTCCAGCTGACCTGCTACCTAAGCAGGAGGAGAGGTCTTTCCCTGGAAATAACCCTCTGCAGGGGCAAGGCATGAACCCTTCTGATCCCAGAAGCTCAAAATTCACCAGGCTGTTTATTTATTTATTTTTTTCACCAGGCTGTTTAGCATGCAGACTGCTCTGCCTAGGCCACCTTAGAGGAGGGGAGGAAAGTGGATTTTGCCCACTGGAATGGATACAGAATCTTTTCCCCAAGATAAATCTATACACAGACCATAAATCTTTCACAAAATTTAGTTAAAATTGGATCACAGGCCTAAAATAAAATACAAAAGAAAACTAACATTCTTAGAAGACAACACAGAAGAAAATCTAGATGACTTTGGATATGATGATGAATTTTTAGGTATGAACCATGAGAAAAATAATTGATTAGCTAGATTTACTGAATTTTAAAACATTGACTCTGCAAAAGACAATGTCATGAGAATGAGAAGACAAGTCATTGGCTGGGGAAAAAACAGTTGTGAAAAACACGTCTGATAAAGGACTGTTTTCTAAAATACACAGAAAACTTTAAAAACTCAATAATAAGAAAACAAACTTACCAAACTAAGAAACAGGCCAAAGACCTTAAAAGACACCCCACCAAAAAAAGACATGCCAACAGCAAATACACATATGAAGAGATGTTTCACATCATCTGACATTAAGGGAGTGCAAATTAAAACAACCAAGAAATGCCATCACACATCCATGAGAATGCCCAAAGTCCAGAAAAACACTGAGGGCACCAAATGCCCGCGAGGATGCAGAGTAACAGGAACCCCCAGATGTTGCTGGCAGGGATGCAAAATGGTGCAGCCATTTGGGAAGACAGTTTGGCAGTTTCTTACAAAACCGTACCCTTACCATAGATATGAGCCAGCCATCATGCTCCTTGGTATTTACCCAAAAGAGCTGAAAACATACCCCCACAAAGCCTGTCACCTAGATGTTTACAGCAGCTCTATTCATAACTTCCAAAACTTGGAGCAACCAACATGTCCTTCAGTAGGTGAATGAATAAATCAACTGTGATACATCCAGTCAATGGAGTGCTGCTTGGCACTAAAAACCAATGCATTACTAAGGGAAAGGTGTCAATCTGAAAATGCTACGCCACCTATATGACATTCTGGAAAGAAAGAAAGCAATAGGGACCATAAAAATAGCAGTGGTTCCCAGGGTTTCTGGGGGATGGATGAAAAACCAGAACACGGAGGATGCTTGGGACAGCAAAAATATTCTGTGTGATACAGTAATGATGGATACATGTCGACACGCTATTATAGGCTGTCCAAGCCTGTGGAATGCGCATCACCGAGTGTGAACCGTCATATAGACTCGCAGGGGACAATGACGTAGCACAGAGGGTTGTCTATGGTGACAAATGTCTCACTGGTCATGGGGGTTGGGGGCTGCTGGGCATGTGTGAGCCTGGGCGGGGTGGGGGGGGGGCGAGTATTTGGAAAATCTCTGTACTTTCCGTTCAGTTTTGCTATAAACCCCAAATTGCTCTTAGAAAATAAAGTCCTAATAAAAAACTTTTGTTCACCCAAAAAATGCATAGACCTGCAGCCAAAACCAAAGAACGCTCCTCTGGGGCTGTGCTCACCACCTGTCCTGGGCCCCCACCCCGGGTGATGTCGGGGGTGACCCTGTCCCCAAGATGGGCACTGCGGGCGGCCCGTGCACCCAGATCTTGGGCTCAGCAGTTCGGGTGGTCAGGTGGACAAAGCCTCTCGGCCTCCTGGGATTTTGAGGCTAAGTCAGCTCTCTGTTGCAGTTCCGGGTCTCCCAGCAAGCCAGATGGTCCCCGAACCTCACCCTGCCATGTCCATGTTCTGCTGGACCAGACAGGGGCAGTGGCCAGCCCAAGCCTGGCAGCCAGCACAGATGGCCCAGTTACCAGCCACCGCTGTGTGCATGTGGGTTGTGATAAGAGTAGGCAAACATCATGCAGGCCACGAGGACTGGAGGCTGCAGCTCCCAAAGGAGAAGGTGCCCCAGGGACAGAGGCTCCCCTCCAGGAGGGATCCCCGGGGGAGAAGCCGTGGGAGAGGAAGAACTGCCCTTAGGGTCGGTTCTGCCTTTGATTCTCATAGGCAACGCTGTGAGATGGGAGGGCTGGCATCATCATCCACTTCACAGAGGAACCAACAGGCTCAGAGAGGCTCAGTGGCCAGCTCCCATCACTCAGCAGTGGACACAGCTGGCCAGCCTGTGGCCCTCCCAAGCCACAAGGTGCCGGGTGTCTGAAGATGGCTGTGACCCTCCTGTCCAGTCTCCACCCTGCTCCCCCTAACTGACTCCCATTTCCCATTTCTAGTCATGGAGTCTGTCTTCCAAGCTGGGTGGGCCCAGCTCAGCAGAAGCAGGCCGGACGCCCCTTCAGTCTGAACCAGCTGCTTCCCTTCCCACTCCCTCTGGGTTGGGTGGGGGATGTGAGGGGTATCTAGTGCCCCCCAGCTCTGATTTCCAATGGCAGCCACAGAGGGTACGGGGCGGCGGGAGGAGCAGGTGGCCCTGGGCCGGCCCACCCCAGGAGGGTGCTATCTGGAGAGACATGATCCTCGCACCTTTACTCCCTAGACAGGGTTTCCTGAGGGTCTGTGATCGTATTTGAAATAGCTGAGCGAAAGTCTCCATCTAGTCAGGCCAACGTCTGGGATTCCTCAGTTGATTATATGCATCGTGTCTGACTCTCTGCGACCCTGTGGACTGCAGCCCGCCAAGCTCCTCTGTCCGTGACATTCTCCAGGCAACAATACTGGAGTGCGCTGCCATTTCCTCCTCCGGGGGATCTTCCTGACTAGGGAAGATCCTGTGTCTCCTGCATCTCCTGCATTGGCAGGTGGGTTCTTTACCACGAGTGCCACCTGGGAAGCCTGGGATTCTCCAAAGACAGTTTCTACCAATGGGGTTTGGTTTTTTTTGGCCTCTGTATAAGCCATACTTTCTTATTTCTTCTCATGTCTTACAATGTATTTCGTTGCTGAAACTGAGCATTTTCAATAATAAAACTTGGTTCCTCGGGCAATCAGCTTCCTCTCCTTGCATGCAATGGCCTGGAAGGGGTGGACAAGCCCAATAGCGGGGAAACAGGGATGGATAGGCCCATTAGGGGAGAAACTCTCGAACTGAGCCTTGTCCCATCTCTCTCCTTTCTGTCCCATATCTCCTCCAAGAGCCTCTTTCCTTTTCATGGAGGGACAGACGGTTAGCTCTGAGGGACCTCACACCCGTGGATCCCCTATCGCACTCCCGTCCACCTGGCTCTCTGTCCCCAGAAAGCCCTCCAATTGTGAAGCCAGGCCCCGAGGTTGCAGAAGCCTGGGTCAGAGACAGCAGCAGCCCTGGGGCCTCCGCCTGCCCGCCCGCCAGCACAGCAGATGCAGCCCAGGCCTCCTCGAGGTCGCGTGGCCTCCCCTGGGTGGCTGACAGCCAGCCCAGGGCTGGCCTGTGGGTGTCTGGTCCGGCTGGCCGCCGGCCACCCTCCGCCCACCGGTCCTGGAGCGAGGCCACTGCCGGCGCGACGCTCTGACCTTTCCCCCACTTCCCGTTCCAGCCTCCAGATGCTTCCAGGTCCCCGAAGCCAACAGGAATCACGTGCGGCCGGCCCCTGCCTCCCCTCTCAGGCTTGGGCCTCAGGGCAGCACAAGTGAGCAGGGAGGGCCAGGTTGCAGGCCTGCAGGGCCTGGACCACCCCGCGCTCCCCTCCTCCATTCAGCACCTGCCCTGCCAGCGTTGGGCTCCTTTGGCCCCTGATGTCCTCCTCCCTTGAGCAACAGTCCTGAAGGCAGGCTCAGTGACCCACGCTCTCATGCTGCCCACGCTGTGGGTGGTCTTCCTCCCGGGACCATCCCGGCCGCTCGAGCCTCTGTCATCTGCTTGGAGTTCCCTGAACACTCCTAGGCCCAACTCTCAGCTCCTCGTCTAGGGTCACAGCGCCACAGGCTCCCCAAATCCTCACGGTCCAGACCCTCTCCCTAAGACAGACAGACAGAGTGCTTCTTTTCCCCTCAGGCCCGTGACCCTTCAGGGACGGGGGGGCTTTGCCAGAGAGCCATGACCAGGCGACAGGGCCGGGTGAAAACGCATCCCCAGCCCCAGCCTGAGATGCACATGGAGAAACCGAGGCACGGAGAGGTAAGCAAGGGCCAGAGAGACTGAGCCTGGTGACCACAGCCCCGCACCCGCCTGGACCCTGGAGCAGAGGGCAGGAGTCGGGGACTCGGGATGGATTTGGTCCCGACTCTCTTACACCTCCATAAAATTGGAAAATATATATATAACTAAACTTAAAGATAGTTGGGAAGGAAAGTCATTTTTGTTATTGTTTTAAATATTTTATTGAGGAGGACACTAAACATATGCAAAAGCAGACAGAACAGCAAGTGAACTCCTACGGAACGATGATCCAGCCACAAAAATGCCCATTTGACCAGGGGCCAGCAAGTTACGGCCTAAGAGCCAACTTCAACCCACTACTTGTTTTTATGAATAAAGTTTTGAGAAAAGTTTTTTCAATCACTCATAAAACCATCAATCCCATTACCCAAATGTGATCACTGCTGATGTTCTAGTCAATTTCTGAGTTTTGAATTCTCTTCTTATTTTCTCCTAAATCTAGCTCAAGGACTTCTCAGGTGGCCAGTGGTAAAGAATCCCCCTGCCAATGCAGAAGATGCAAATTCAGTCTCTAGGTCGGGAAGATCCCCTGGAGAAGGAAATGACAACCCACTCTGGTATTCTTGCCTAGAGAATCCCATGGACAGAGGAGCCTGGTGGGCTACAGTCCATGTGGTCACAAAGAGTCGGACACGACTGAGCGACTAACACTTTTTTCAGTTTTCCAGTTTCTGTGGTGTAAGTATTCTCATGAAGGCTGATCTCAAGCTATGATATGACACCACCAAACGTGGGCTGGAGGGGGTGTGCACACTCAGGGTGCCAGCCGGCTCTGGCCACCATGGATGGCTCTCCTCCTTCTGGCAGTTGACAACCACAGAGGTCGGAGATGAGTGGGCTCCAGGCAGGTGACATGTGTGGCCAGGAGCACTTTTTTCATAGGTACTCAAAGTTCCGGCTCAGCCCTACCTTAGAAGGTGGAGCCCCCATATCTTGGCATGTATTGTCTGTGTTTGCTGTGCTTCTTTGTTGCACGTGGGGGAAAGAACTTGGAGTACGCCCTGCATCAGCTGCTTCTTGTCCTCTGTGGTGCGGAAGCAGGGCCCTCGGCGTGAGAACTGGGGCTCATCTTCTCCCCCTGTGGGCAGGCAAATGCTTGGGGAGCAGCAGACAGGCTGTGTGTGTGAGGCTGAGGCACTGTCTCTAAGGCCAGGGTGCCAGGGCACCCCAGAAGAGGCAGCTCTGAGCACCAGCTGTTAGCTCAGCCCCTGGGCTCAATGAGGCCTGTAGGAGCTAAGGGCACACATCTGTGTGAAGCCCTGGGCATGGGGGAGCCTGCCTTGCCCCTCCAGACCTTCCACCACCATCCAACATACACGCACACACAGTGGCCTAAAGGGAGAGGGACAAGAGCAGGGAGGCCCGAACCAGGGCGATGGTCTGGGGGAGGCTGGTAGCACCTGAAAGCCACGGTCACCGAAGCTGAGACTGCCCCTTGCCTCTCGACATCGGGTCCTCAGCAGCTCTTGGCCTCTGGCTGTGATGGGTAGTCTTCCCTGTCAGCTTGGCCAGACTCTCATCACCAGTTAGTCCATCAACGCTAACCTAGAGGGTTGCTGGGAAGGGATTTTGTCCATGTGGTTAATGTCCACAGTCAGGTGGCTTTAAGCAAAGGAGGTTGCTCTCCGTAATGTGAGTGGGTCTCTTCCAACCAGCGAAAGGCCTTATAGCAAAGCTGAAGTCACCCTGAAGAAGAAGAAATTCCACCTGTGTCTGCAGTGGTCGGTCCTGCCCAAGAGGGTCCAGCCTGCCACCCGTCAACTGAACTTCTAACTCACCTAACCAGCCCCCACAATTGTGCAAGTCACTTCCTTGTAATAAACATCTCTTGTGTTCTGTCTCTCCATATATATATGTAATATTACACAATATATATCATACATGATAGTACATATTAATAATAATATACTGTATGTGGAAATCTCATACTTGTTGTTTTAGTTGCTAAGTTGTGTCCGACTCTTTGCCACCCCATGGACTGCAGCCCGCCAGGCTCCTCTGTCCATGAGATGCTCCAGGCAAGAATACTGGAGTGGGTTGCCATTTCCTCCTCCAGGGGATCTTCCCAGATCTGAGATTGAACTCATGTCTCTTACGTCTCCTGCATTGGCAGGAGGGTTCTTTACCACTAGTGCCACCTGGAAAGCCCTCACATTGGTATACTATTCAGCAGAAAACAAAAAAAGCCCAAATTATTGTCTGCCTCCCACCCCTACCTCCCATACCAACACACCCACCCACACACACACACACCCACCCACACACACACACACACACACACTCCTCCTTTATGCTTCCTTTTTTCTTTCCTCTTTGAGGCTCAGCTCAAACATGGCCAAGAGGCAGGGTTCTGACCCCAGGATGAAGTGCTGGTCTGCCTTGGGCTCCCCACTCCCCACACAGTTCCTCTGGCCCAGCCTCCAACGCCTGGTCACCCCTGTGTCCTCCAGACTGTGAACTCTGGGACACCAGCACAGGCTTATTCTCCGGAACTCTGAGACCAGCTCTGGGCTGGCCATCAGCAAGGGTCTGTTGAAATGAATGAATGAATAACGTGTCACTTTCCAATGGGAGTGGGGGTCATTGAACCCTTTTGTGTCTTCTGAAGGAAGAGCAGCATCTCCATGTGAATGGAGCACCATCTCGGGAACAAATGCTTCCCACCCCTCTCTCCAGTTTGGACTGCCAGAGCATCTGGGGTTCAGCTGATGCTTGCTGGAATCCACAGAGGCTGGCTGGACTATTTTATCTGTGCTTCTGCCAGTCTACTACCACCATACCAACCAAGTCCTCTCCTACCCCAGAGGGGGAAACCCCAGAGGCTGAGGCCAAAAGGAGCCTGCCGTGCTAGCCTCTCCCCAGCGGCTGCAGAGCCCATCAGCCTGGGTGTGTCCCTCGGCAGGGGAAGTGGGCCAGGCCCACCCAGCTTCAGAGGGATTGCCCCAGGGTGGGGCGCTTCCTGCTCTTGGGGTACCAGACAAAGCCCTCGGAGGGCCCTGAGGGACCAGGGGCCTCCAGCGCCCCTTCCCACCTGCCTCCTCCCTGAGGAATGCTCTGGGCCTGCGACATCCTCGTCCCTCCCTTCCTTCCAGGCCCAGAACTGTGAAGGGAGCCAGGAAGCCAGAGGGCGGGGAGCTTGCATGATCTCCCAGCTTTGCTCTGAGACAGCTGAGGGCCTTCCCAGGCAGTCCAGCAGCTAAGACTCCATACTCCCAGTGCACAGGGCGTGGGTTTGATCCTTCGTCGGGGAACTAAGATCCCACATGCTGCGTGGCACTGCCAAAAAGAAATTGAAACGGCTTAGCAATGAAGTGCGTGTGTGTCCAAAACAGCTCAAAGGCCTGGCTGTAGGACGGGGTGCCCTCTGAGAATGCCCTGGGACCACCCCAGCTGAGGCTGGCCTGACACCCCGGCCTCCCTACCAGGCCACCCACCCTGGAGGTGCAAGCTCAATGGCTTCCTGTCCTACACCAGCGATCTGGGAGTGCCTTCCTCTATCCCCGGGGACTCTGGCCCCTGCCCCTGCCAGGGTTTCTGGGGGTCCCATGTCCAGGGTGATGGGTGCTGTCCCAATGTGGGGATCCCAGCTTTCCCCTCCGCCCTAGACATAGAATAAAAAGCTCCCTCTCTCTCCCAGCATCACAAATGGGTCTGACATGAGGGGGAGTTTGGGCCCAGCCAAACCAGAGAAATCACCTCTCTGGATGGGGGCTTGTCTGACGCCCTGAAAGGGCCACGGTTTGTGAGCATCACCTCTAATTCCTAACACAACCCTGCTAGGGAGGTGTGATTGCTCCCATTTTAGAGTTGAAGAAACTGATCTCCTGAAGTCAGTGGTCCCTGCCTAGGGGATCACGAGGAGAAAGCGGGGGAAAGCAGTTGTAAACGTGTGTGTATAAGAGATCATCACTACAGCCCACATGCCCCACTCTTGACTCAAGTGGCCTAAGCTCTGGGGTCAGGCCTGGAGATCAGACAAAGCAGAGATCAAGAGGTCCCTTCTCAGGAGAGACTCAGGCCTCCCTAGGCCTGTGATCACTGCCCAGGCAGGGGGACCAGGCCCTGGCAAGCTGTCCTCCCACAGGGATGGAGGAGCTATGTCACCTGGCAGACACAAGGCTCCTCAAGTTTCCTCCTGAGCCCGAGAGCTAAGGCATCCAGGTGCCTGGAGGGCCCGAGCCCTCAGGAAGCCCCATAAAGGAGCCCAGGAGGAAATGAGCAGAGTGGACCACAAGCTGGGTGCAGTCCGGAAGTGTGAAGGCAGGCAAGGCCCCGGAGGATGGCTGGCCGGTGAGTTAGGATTTCCTGCTGAGGCTCACTTCCCTGGGGGTTAAGCCCTGCATGAACCAGTCAAAGTAATGCAGAGGAGGAACTTGAGTTTCTCCCAGAATCCTTGGTCAGCCAGTGGGGCCACCAGCTTGGTAGACCCCTGAAGTGAGGCCATGCATGACCTTCAGAATGACTCCCTGGCAGGCTCTGCACTTACCCAGTTGGCACATATGCTGGAGTGGGGGTGCCAAGCTAAGTCTGCCTCTCGAGGACTTGTGGTACCTGCTAGCAGCAGACAGCGTGGCCACTTAGGCAAGAGCTTGGGAGGGACACCCTGACACGGAGGCTGCTGCTCCCTGTGAGGAAGGGCTGCCGTGGGCGGTAAAACAGTCTGCAAGCACTGCTGGGTCCTGGGAGGAACTGCCCAAGCTGTGAAGTCAGTGTGGCCCTGAGCCCCCAGAATCTCAGGACTGGACCTGGGGCCCCAGCAGCCAGCCAGCCTACTGTTGGTGGGAATCCACCCCATCGGGGTGTCGCTCAGGTGTGTCTGACTCTTTGTTACCCCATGGGCTGCAGCACGCCAGGCCTCCCTGTCCATCGCCATCTCCCGGAGTATACTCAAACTCATGTCCGTTGAGTCGGTGATGCCATCCAACCATCTCATCCTCTGTCGTCCCCTTCTCCTCCCACCTTCAATCCTTCCCAGTATCAGGGTCTTTTCAAATGAGTCAGTTCTTCACATCAGGTGGCCAAAGGATTGGAGTTTCAGCTTCAGCATCAGTCCTTCCAATGAATATTCAGGACTGATTTCCTTTAGGATGGACTGGTTGGACACAGACAGCTTTTCAGTCACCAGGAGTGAGGAGTAGGTAGCCAGGCAGGACCCTTGCAGGGCCCACACAAGCCCCCTGAGAGACACTTCTCGACTGGCCATTCTGCCAACACGTCGAGCTGCTGTCCCGCTGACCCTGCTGCCTACCTGGGCTGGTGCCAGCATCGCACTGGACCACTGGGGAAGCCAGGCTGGCAGCACATCCAGGTACAGGCCGCTGGCCAGGCAGACAGGCTGGGCAGCCATGGGACACTTGGAAGACTGCCTGCCCAGGCCAGCAGGTTCATTGTGCTGTTGCTTAATGCTGCACTGGCCTCCGAGGGTTTTTTCCTGGGGCTGGCTGCTCTCAGGACAGCAGCCCTGCGGCATCCATCCAGGGGGCCTCGTACTGTAGTGGGGGCCACTGAGCCCGGAGGGGTGGGTTCTGGTCATCTGAGAGTGATCTGGGCGAGTGGTTTCCACTCTCTGGGTCTGTTTCTCTTCCCACAAAATAAGGAGGGTGGACAAGAGAGCTGCTTCTCTCAGCTGCGTGCCTGGACCAGTAGCAGCACCGACATCCGGGGACTTATCAGAGATGCTGCTTCTCCGACGCCATTGGAGACCTGCTGTATCAGACACACGGGGTGGACCTGGCACTCTATTTCGACGCAGCCCCCAGGGCATTCCGTTGCTGCTGGCGTGTGAGATCCTTGGACTGGCCGCTCTCCCCAGGTCTCAGGCCTTCTGCCAAGCTTATTTCCACCTTCAGCACCCGCTGCATATGCACAGGTAGGCTAGGTGTGTCATCAACACTGAGACGCCACCTCCACTCCCGGGATGGCTACCTCCCCCTTGTCCCTTAATACCAGCTCCGATGACCTCTCTTGCGGAAACGACCCTCCTGCCAGCTTGCAGGCAGAGCTTGTGGGGTCTCGTCTGCCTGCCTCCTCACCCACATGGCTCCCTGCATGGCCCTTGTTCATGGGTCAGTCTTTCCTGCCAAATGGTGGGACCAAAGGGCAGGAGTGGGTCTGGTCCCCTCAACGGTCCCCCTGCACCAGGCACAGAGCAGAGCCCTCCTTCCCCACAGCTCTGCAGGCTGCCCAGCCCACTCTCTCAAGACCCCACCACCGTCCCCTAAGGGAAGCCTCCACGGGCCCAGTGTGCCCACAGTCCCACCCTGGAGCTCTCCTTTGGCAAATGGTGCAGGTTGTAGACTATGTGGCCACTCTAACCCAGGACCAAGGGCCTGACATACACAGAGCCCGGTTCTTCCTCTCAGGTTAGAAGATGCAATACACAGAGAGGTGTATCCTGGCCTCCTGGGGACACACAAAGAGAAGACAGAGCACAGCACGAAGGAGTGTGTGTGTGTGTGTGTGCACGAGCACACACAGAAGGAGCTGACTGTCCCCTTTGTCTGCTGGGAGCCGCAGAGGCCCCCTCCCAAGTCCACTCATTGCACTCACACGTGCTCTTAGGGCCTGTTTCCAGGAGGAGATGTTGGGAGAAAGAAGCAGGGGCCACGGATCTGAGACATGGAGCCTGGCTCCATCTGTGCCAGCCACGGCTGCTTCACGTCTCTAGTTCTCAGTGTCTGCCCCATTTTATAGATGAAGAAACCAAAGTTGTTAGATGCCTGTTGTCAGGTTGGTGGGTCAGTCATTCAACAGGTGGGAGATTGGTGGGTCAGTGATTCATGAATCATCCACTAGTCAATCATGGATGAGGTCATTTAGTCAACCAGCTTGCGGGTAAAGCGACTGGTCAGTTTATAGCACGTTCTGGTCCTTGTGTGGCTTCCAGCCAGTGGGCTCAGCCCAGGAAGAAAAGCAGGAAGGATGGGCTGGACTCAGGCCTCACAGGCAGCCAGCTCTCCCCTCCCAAGTCCGCTCTCTCCAGCACTCCCACCCACCCTGCCGCACTGCGGGCAGGGAGAGCAGCCTCCAGACTTGCTTTGTTCCTCTTGGCTCTGCAGCTGGGCTCAGGCCAAAGACTGAAATACTCAAGGGCTGGCAGAGCCTGGGCCAGCCAGTCTGCAACCCAAGGAGGGGATGTTGAGGGTCAGGAGAAAGAAAGAGTGCATGCCCCCACCTCCTCTGCTGTGGGTCCTTGACTCTTCAAGGCTGCCGGGCCCAGGGCAGGGAGACATGCCAATCAGCTCCTTCCATTTCAACATGAAAAGAGGACCAGCCCTTGTAGAACCATGGTTATCCAAGGCGGAATGGGCCTTCGGAAGCATCTAGTCCAGAAATTCCCAGATGTGGGCATTTCACTGACCATAAAATTTCAGAACAACTTTGAGGGGGCTGCCTTAGGGTTGCCAGTGTTTTGCTCTCACAAGTTAGAGTACGATGTACCTTCTGCTATCACCAGCTCTTCCTAAAAGACATGACATCTCACAAGAAAAAAAAAAAAACAGGTTTAATAATTAACGAATTAATGATAGTTTGAATAAATGATGTCCTTAAACTGTGCTTGACTATATGAAAACAATGCGTTCCTTGCTCTTATTTTTCTCATTCATAACCAAACAATGAAAACTAACTTGATCACAATTCACGGCTGATTAGAATCCAAGAGCTAATCCAACTCTATTTGGCAGGTCAGAAAACTGAGCCTCAAAGATGACAAAGAAACCTGTCCAGGTGACCCAGCACTCTAATAGCAGGAGCTAGGACACAACCACATTCTTCGTCCAGGATCCTGCCTGGATCCTCAGGGCATGAGGCAATCGTTGTCATTCTCACTGGCCGAGTCCCTAACACATTTCCTGGAGTTGGCTCCAAACCTTTCTCATCTCACCAGAGCCCCCTTCCCATCAGATGGCTCCCACATCACCAAGAAGGTAGATCACACGTGGGCACCCTGGCCGCATCCCCTCTGCACCTAGGTTGCTCCCCGGCTCCCTGGCCACCTGCTCTCCCCTCCCCCGACCTCTGATGGAGCGGGTCTGTCCTCCCGCCCAGGGCCTGCTTCCCTGTTATGTGCTCCCCCATCCTCCCCTGACTTCCCAACCTCCCTCCCTCCCTCTCCGCAGCGTCACTCATTTTCCTCCAATGAGCCCTTAGCTTCATACTCAAGTCCCCGTACTGCCATTTAAAATTCCTTCAAAGTTCACACAAACAGAAATCAAGATGGCTTTTTAAATATAATATCTTGTTTTAGACTCTTTAAAAAAATTCATTAATTTTTGGTTGTGCTGGGTCTTCTTTGCTGCGCGTGGGCTTGTCTCTAGGTGTGGCTAGTGAGGGCTACTCTTCGTTGCGGTGCGCAGGCTTCTCGTTGTGGTGGCTTCCCTTATTGTGGAGCACACACTCAAAGGTGTGCAGGCTTCAGCACTTGCAGCTCAGGGGCTCATCAGTTGTGGCTACGGGGCCCTTGAGAATGGGGCTCAGCAGTTGTGACCCATGGGCTGTTGCTTTCCGGTGTGTGGGATCTTCCCGGACCAGGGATGGAACCTCTGCACTGGCTGGCGTTTTCTTATCCACTGTGCCACCAGGGAAGTCCATGATGGCTTTTAAATACATGAAAAACCCTCAAGAAAACTCCACCAAAGAAATGCAATCAACTGTTACGAGTTTTCAGTTTTTCGACCTAGCTTGGTAGAAGTCAGAATATTTGAGAAGGCCCATTATTAGTGAAGACATAGGGGAATGTCTTCGAAGCTTATATTTGACATGGTCAGTGGACACAAAAACATGTTTGCTAGGGCAATTTGACAATTTCCCTCAATTAAAAATGCACCTACCCACGCTAGTAAAGTAATGCTTAAAGTTCTCCAAGCCAGGCTTCAGCAATACGTGAACCGTGAACTTCCAGATGTTCAAGCTGGTTTTAGAAAATGCAGAGGAACCAGACATCAAATTGCCAACATTCACTGGATCATCAACAAAGCAAGAGAGTTCCAGAAAAACATCTATTTCTGCTTTAATGACTATGCCAAAGCCTTTGACTGTGTGGATCACAAGAAACTGCGGAAAATTCTGAAAGAGATGGGAATACCAGACCACCTGACCTGCCTCTTGAGAAACCTATATGCAGGTCAGGAAGCAACAGTTAGAACTGGACATGGAACAACATACTGGTTCCAAATAGGAAAATGAGCACATCAAGGCTGTATATTGTCACCCTGCTTATTTAACTTATATGTAGAGTACATCATGAGAAACGCTGGGCTGGAAGAAGCACAAGCTGGAATCAAGATTGCTAGGAGAAATATCAATAACCTCAGATATGCAGATGACACCACCCTGATGGCAGAAAGTGAAAAAGAATTAAAAAGCCTCTTGATGAAAAGTGAAAGAGGAGAGTGAAAAAGTTGGCTGAAAGCTCAATACTCAGAAAACTAAGAATATGGCATCCAGCCCATCACTTCATGGCAAATAGATGGAGAAACAGTGGAAACAGTGGCTGACTTTATTTTGGGGGGCTCGAAAATCACTGCAGATGGTGATTGCAGCCATGAAATTAAAAGACGCTTACTCCTTGGAAGGAAAGTTATGACCAACCTAGACAGCATATTAAAAAGCAGAGACATTACTTTGTGAACAAAGGTCCATCTAGTTAAGGCTATGGTTTTTTCAGTAGTCATGTATGGATGTGAGAGTTGGACTATAAGAAAAACTGAGTGTCAAAGAATTGATGCTTTTGAACTGTGGTGTTGGAGAAGACTCTTGAGAGTCCCTTGGACTGCAATGAGATACAACCAGTCCATCCTAAAGGAGATCAGTGCTGGGTGTTCGTTGGAAGGACTGATGTTGAAGCTGAAACTCCAACATTTTGGCCACATGATGCAAAGAGCTGACTCATTTGAAAAGACCCTGATGTTGGGAAAGATTGAAGGCAGGAGGAGAAGGGGACGACAGAGGATGAAATGGTGAGATGGCATCACCGACTCAATGGACATGAGTTTGGGTAAACTCTGGGAGTTGGTGATGGACAGGGAGGCCTGGTGTGCTGTGATTCATGGGGTCGCAAAGAATCGGACACGACTGAGCAACTGAACTGATGTATCAGAATTTTCAAAGCCACTTTAGTAATAACAGCCCCAGACTGGAAACAATCCTGATGCCCGTGGACAGAAGAACAGGTGGATAGATGATGCTGTATTTTACAGCAAGAAGAATAAATGATCTGAACTACACATAACTCCATGCCAGACCTCAAAGAGAATAAACTGTTTTGATTCACTTGATACAAGTTTCAATACACACAAAGGCATCCGATGGTGTTAGAAGTCATGACAGGCATTATTCTGGGTGGACTCACGGAGTGGGCATCTACGATTCTGCTAACACTCTGTGTCTTGATCTTCATGCCGTGACACACGTGTGTTTGCCTTGCACATCCAAGTTTTTGCACTTTCTGATATCTAAGCTATACTTTGACAAAATTTATCAAACGGGGAAGAAAAGGGAAAAGGAAAAGAAATGCAAGGGACTTTTCTGATGGTCCACTGGCTGGGTCAATGCTCCCAGTGCAGGGGGCCTGGGTCTAATCCTTGATCAGGGACCTAGATCCCACAAGCTGCAGCTAAGAGTTTGCATGCCTCAACTAAAGATCCCATGTGCTGCAACTAAGACCCAGTGCAGCCAAATTATTATTATTTAAAAAAAGAAATCCAAGGGCATGTTCAGCAGGTCCAATTCTATGAAGTTATTCTTGCATGTGGACAGACAATGCATGGATGATGTCCCAGAAAACTGGAAATAGCCTAAACTCCCTGGTGATTTAAGCAGGAGTGGTTAAATTAAGTACAACACGGCTGTATAACAGAATAGTTATTTAACCATGATAAAGCACAAGGGTGATCTTTGTGTACAGACATACAACAGCCTCTGAGACGCATTGTGAAATCAGCAAGCAAGATTCAGTAGGTGCATAGATCATTATCTTCTGTGTAAAAGTATTTCTGTATATACACAGACTCTTGGAAGACACACGAGAAGTGGTGGGAGTCTAGCTGGTGGCAACATACTCTGCTCTATACAGGAGGCCCAGTCTGCCTGCTGGACTGTGCTCTGCCCTAGACAGTGTGAGGCTTGGAGCCGATGAGGGCTTTGGTGATGGCTCAGAGTGAACTGACTTGTGCCTGTCTTCAGTTTATAAGCATGTCAATATCCCACTGAATGTAAGAAGGACCAGAATGTGGGGTCTGGCAGCAACCTCAGCTTGGGGGTGTGTGTGTGTGTGTGTGTGTGTGTGTGTGTGCGCGCGCGCGCGCACGCGCGCATGTGTGCAGTTGTGTATACAAAGGCTTCATGGAAAAGCAGTATCTTGGTAGAGGTAGTGGAGAAGGGAGGAGGGACGAGCATAATACCTGTCTGTCTGTCACATGGACACATATAGGAAAGACAATGCCTATGCCTGCCTGCGGAGCCCTGAGCCAGCCTGCTGTCCAGGGAGCAGAAACTAAGCTGCTGGTGAGAGGAGCTGCTACTCTAGATTTCTGGAGGGCTGCTGCAGCCTCCTCCAGCAACACAGCCGGCCACATGGCCTGGCCACAGTGGCAGAGCTTGCATTTGCATCCAGGTATGACTCCAAAATCCTGCACTTAGCACCTGGCTGAGCTGACTTGCCATTCAGGGGTCAAGAAGGGCTTCACTGAGGAGTCACACTGCAGTCTTAGAGAGTAAAAGAGGAGAAGGGAAGGGGTGTTCCACACAGAGGGAATGCCACTTACAAAGCAGAAGAGAGTGACTTCATGTGGTGTGGGGGACATGGGGCTCTGTACTGGGGCTATGGGTCAGGAGGCAGAAGGATTTGGGGAACCGGTTTGAATGGTGCAGGAAGCTCTGGCAGGGGCCTGGTTACCCAGACTCATGGAGTCCCACCTAAGGAGTAAGCCTCAGTCCCATAGCTCTTTGGATTCCAAACTGAGGGTTTCATAACATCTCTACTTCTGGAAGATCATTCTGGCAGTGAGATGAGAGGCAGACTGCTGCAATGAAGCTAGGGGCAGAGAGACCCATTGGGAAGCAGTGGAATAATTCAGGTGAGAAAAGGAGAAAAGATGGTGGCTTGAACCACAGCAGGAGTAGGCAATGGAGAGAAGTTAAGAGTTTGAGGAATATTTAGGAAGAAGAACACAAAGTAACTGGCAGTAGGAAGCAAGTGTAGGCAAGGGAAGGGTCAAAGGTGACTCAGATTTCTGGATGAAGGGATGAGGTACCTGGTGGGTTTCCTTCCAGAGGTGAGAAATCCAGACTGGGGTAGAATGGAAACTCGGTTTCAAGGACATTGAATTAGAGGTGTCCGCAGGATGTCTAAGGGGGGGTGGCCTGCGGGGGATGGTGTTGACCTTCATTCACTCATTCAACCAATGGTTACTGTGTGTTTGCAGGGAACCAGGCACCAGAGGTTCACAGTGAATCAGACAAGGTCCCTAACTACTTGGGGGGAGGGTTCCTTCTGGTTGAGAGACAGTTAACAAATAACTAAGAAACAAAGGTTACAGGCCATGAAAGGTACTGGGAATGATCTGAAGATGAAATGGACAGAAGCCGGAGGCCAGCTTATCATCCCACTGCCCAACAGAGAAGGCCTGTCGAGGAACAAGCTGGCCAGAGCCCTGGACCCCATCTGCTTACTTATCCGTACAAGGGGGAGGGCCTGGTGCTCTGGTGGCCTGTTCCTTATGCTCAGGGATTCTCTTGCTGGGAGCCAGTCCCCACAGGGCAGGTTTCCTTTCCTTTCACCTGCTCTCAGCTTTTAGGGCCGAGGTTTCCTGACCGCGGCCTCTGCACCGTGAACTGTGCCAACCCATATCCGAGCTCAGCAAGCATGGGTCACGTAAGTGGATGAAGGGTGATCTCATGCCTCACTGCAGGCTGCGGCGGGGCGGGGCGGGGGGGGGGGGGTACAAATAAACTCTGCCTGCTCTTTAGGAACTTTGAGCTGCCGAATGGATAAACCACACCCAGAGACACACAGGAAACCGAAATGCTGGTGGGAGATGGGGAGGCGAAGGGGGCGGCGGAGTGGAGGGGGGCGGTTCTGGGGGTCCTTGGCATTTCTCTCATTCAGGCCGGAAGACGTCCCAGAGGGGAGTGATGCTCACACCTGGTCTGGGGAGAATGGGTTTCACCAGGTGACTTTTGGGTGGGCATCCGTCTTGCCCTCAATTCCCCACTCCCCCTGAACTAAGCGGAAGCTGCAGCCCGGAGCTGCCTGGGGACGGGGGGCGCGTCCAGCAGACACAGGTTTAGAATCTTGGGCACTGGATATCTGCTGCAAAGAGCAGATGCAGGAAACGTAACCTGGGGCTCAAGAAAGCAAATTCTGGATAGAGGCCTCTAGGTGAGCCGTCTCCACTGTGCGGATTCACTCAGTGGGGACCTGCCCTCTGGCAGGCTACGGACAGTGCCCCGCCCCCATCGCCTTTAAGCGCAGTCCTTCACCCCAGCCAGCTCCTTAGTCTCAGGGACTCCCCCCACCCCAGCTGCGCGGTCGGTTCCCGGAGCCTGGCCGTGCGGCCAGCAGCCGCAGCCGTAGCAGTCACATCACATTGCAGCGCCGCCGCCGCCGCCGCCGGCACCTTTCCCCTACTTTCCAGGGCCTCAGGCCCCGCCCCGTCGCCGCGACCAAAACACGTGCCGCGTCCCGCCCTGCCCGATCACGCCGCGGCCAGGCTCTGATCACGCGGCCCGGCGCGGCGCCGATTGGCCGGCGGCGAACGCGCCGGGCGCGGATTGGCTGTCGCCGAGCGGCCCCGCCCAGAGGGGGCGGGGCGTGTTTTGGTTCGCCTCCGCGCCCCGCCCCCGCGCCGCTCCAGCCCCTGCCCGGCCCCGGCCCCGCCCCTCCCGCGCCGCGAGGGCCGCGCCAGGGCAGAGCTGCGCGGGCGGGCGGAGGCGCGCGCCGGCCGCCGGTGCTCCGGGTGGTCGCCGCCGCCGCCCGCCGCGCACGTGCGGCAGCTGCCGAGCCCCCGAGCTCCTGCCTCGCGGGCGCTTTGTTGCCTCCAGGCCGCCAGCACTATGCACACGCCGGGCTCCGCGGGCCCGGGCGACGCGCCGCGCGTGGTGAGTGGCCACCCCTCGGCGTGAGGGGCGAGGTGGGAACGCGATGCCTTGTGCGGGCCCGGCGAGTGGAGGAGGACCCGGAGCCTCGCCGCCGCCGCGGGCGCACTGTTAGGAACCCCGGTGGGTTCGGCCGCCGGGAGGGGCGGTGGCCATGCGAGGCCGCGGCGGGAGGGGCGGGAAGGGGGCGTGTGCCTCGTGCCGCTCCACGCGCAGCTTTGTCCGGCGCTGCCGCAGCGGCCCCGCCCTGCCAGCCCCCAGGTGCGGGACTATTTCCAGCCATGACGTCACCAGGCCCTGTGAGGAGGGGGCCGTTGGGCGGGGTGCGGCCGGCGGGAATGTGAGGCGAGGACTGCGGGGGCGGGGCGCCGGCGGAGGGGCGGGGACTATGGGAACGCGGCCCTCGGGCTATGAAAAGGCCGAGGGGCGGGGCAAAAGCTGGCGGGAGGGTGGGGGCGGGGCAAGGGCTGTGGGGGGCGGGGCGCCGTCGGGGGCGGGGAAAGGCCGAGGTGGGCTGGGTGCCATCGAAGGGGCGGGGACTGGGAAAGCGGCCCTCGGGCTGTGAAAAGGCCAAGGGGGCGGGGCGAGGGCTGCGGAGGGGCGGGGCGCCGGCGGAGGGGCGGGGCGCCGGCGGAGGGGCCGGGACTGGGAACGCGGCCGGCGGGCGGTGAGAAGGCCGAGGGGGCGGGGCAACAGCTGGCGGGAAAGTGGAGGCGGGGCGAGGGCTGTGGGAACGCAGGGGCGGGGCAAGTGCTGGCGGGAAGGCAGCACGCGTGGGGCGGGGCGCCACGCCTCTACCTCGGGGTGTCTCCGGTCCAGGCCTGAGGGTCGCGTGGATTTCGCTGGCTGCATCTGGGGCCTAGTCGTCGATCCGCGCGGGCCGCTGAGGAGCCGAGAGATCCGGGGGCCCCGCAACGCCCTGTTCCTCCTCGCCAAGCAGGAGGCAGACCCCACGTCTGTGAGTTCGCAGCTCCTTCCAAGGAGGCCCGGAGCAGCGGGCAGAAGCGGGCCAGAGCAGCCTTTGTAAAAAGCAGCAGCGTTACCTGGGTTCTGGGGGTTGGGTGGGGGGCAACGTGGGCAGGACAGGTTAAGTATTGAGGCAAACTGACTAGAAACTCCAATATTTTGGCCACCTGATGTGAAGAACTGACTTATTGGAAAAGACCCTGATGCTGGGAAAGATTGAAGGCGGGAGGAGAAGGGGATGACAGAGGATGAGATGGTTGGCAGACACCACCAATGTGATGGACATGAGTTTGAGCAAGCTCCAGAAGTTGGTGATGAACAGGGAGGCCTGGCATGCTGCAGTTCATGGGGTCGCAAATTGTCGGTCACGACTGAGCGACTGAACTGACTAGAAGTGTGTATCTTCGTAGATGTAAAGTTTCTTTGGGAACAGATCCGTTCCAGTTGCTTCCCACCCCTCTCTTGCTTAAAAAGACAGGGTGCTGCGCTGGAAAGCCCTCAGGCCTCCGGCTGGTGGCGGATCTTAAACTTTCTTCCGTCCCCTCGCTGGCCTGGTGGCCTCAGAAGTGACTTGGTGCCCCCGGCTGTGGGGACCCGGACCGAACAGCACGGGCTTTCCTGCTTCAAGCTCTGCTGAGCAATGGATGCCCTGCCTGGTGTGGATCCTCCAAGGTTGTCACTGATGGGCCTGTGGGGATACTCTGGTGGCTTCACTGGCTCAGAAGGGCCGTGCTCTCATCTCAGCCGACCTGAGCCATGGGTGTCTTTTCTTCTCCACCGCGGACAGTTAGGTACTAGACAGGCTCATACCTCTAGAAATAAGTCTTATTATTCATTTTACCGACGGAAAACAGGAACTTAATAACTTTTGTTAAGCATCAAGGTTTTCTGTGGAAGCCACTGGCCAGCTGAGTTCATTCCTCCTTCTCCCGTCGGCAGAATGCTGTCTTGGAGCTCGGTGGTCCTCGGCTGCTCTGTGGGCATCCTTCCTGAAAGCTAGAGTGCATCCACGTGCTGCCCATGGTGCTGGGCGGGCTCCCGTGCGTGTCCCCATGCTGTCTGTTGGGGTGCCCCTCCCTGTGTTTCCAGGAACTGAGTAGCCATCCTATTGTTCTGCCTTTAGGTTGACATCATGGACATATGTGAGTCAATCCTGGAGAGGAAACGGCACGACAGCGAGAGGTCCACATGCAGCATCTTGGAGCAGAATGACATGGAAGCTGTGGAGGCTCTTGTTTGCATGAGTTCCTGGGGTCAGAGATCTCAGAAAGCTGACCTGTTGAAGATCAGACCCCTCACACCCGTCTCTGACTCTGGGGATGTCACCACGTCAGTGCAGGTGGACACGGCCCCATCCGAGCTACCAAAGGACTTCCATTCTCTATCAACTCTGGTAAGAGCGAAGGAGAGGAGTAATTTGTGCAGTGACTGAAGTACGTTCATTAAATGTGCTGAAGAGATCCTAGGTAGATTTGCCTGATGCTGGCTAGCAAGTTCATGTCCTCCCTGTGTGTGGGTCCAGAGGGTGAAAACTTCGTTTTGCTCTTGAAAATAGCTTTCAGCTGATCATGGTTTGTAGCCACGGGGTGAAAATGTCCAGCGACTGAAACCTGCAGATTGATGGGAGAAAGCGAAGTGTACTGATTTCCCTGGGAAACTGCAGGGCAGGGCTTTGGTTCCCCCAGATACCCTAGTCCAAGGTCAGGATCAACAGCTGCAGCTGGGGAAGGCCTGTGCTCTGGTGCCAGGTGGCCTTTGTTAGCTGGATTGAAATTCTGGCCTCTCTGGCAGCCAGCTTTCTTGGGTGAGTTGGGTGCAGTCAAGCACTGGTTTTGGTTTTCTTAACTTGCTACAGCTATGAAGTTCCCGGAGAAAACTTGCTTGTCAACTTGGAGACGTTGAGAGCTGTCAGTTGCCAGCAAAACTGGAGATTATAATCTGATTGTCCTGGGCTAGAGGCTTGTATTGAAAGGAGTGTGGAAAACCAACTTAGAGGGATGAGAAGGGACTTGTAGGTAGTAGAGAGGATTGTCCAGGTAGTGGGCCTGGCTACCCAGACAGCTCTGATCCTAGGGTGAAGTGCCGGTCTGCCTTGGGCTCTGCACTTCCCACACAGTTCCTCTGGCTCAGCCCCCAATGCCTGGTCACCCCTGTGTCCGCTTGTCCTTTCCATGTGTGTCCACATGACAGACACACAGGTCTTAGCTTATGCTGGTTCCTTCTTTTTTCTCCTCCACCTCTACCCAGATACCACTTCTTCATCAAGCCTTTCTACACACATACACACACCACACCCACACCGTGCCACACACACACCACTCCACACACACATCACACCATACACACACGCCCCCACCCACCTGGGTTGAGGTGCCCTGCTTCATGCTCTCAGAGTTACTTGGCATTGGAATTTTCCCCTCGGAGGCTGAAAATAAGTGGGAATTGTTGGGGCAGGGGGGCTGTTACACAAAGAAAGGCTTGGTTTAGACAGAACCCCTGGTTGGAACATGGCCTTTTAGGGATCATTCTGTTAGGTTTTACTTTGCATTCAGTAGGTGCAGGATACATGTGTGATTAATGGATAAGTGTGATGATTTCCACTAGAATTTTTAGAAGTTTTTTGAGAATCTAAAATTATCATGTAAAGCACTCATCTTAAACATACATTTTCATCTTTCATTTGTAGTCCTAATATTTAAATTGTCCATTTAGATGTGCAAGGCCAAGCATGGCACTGGTTTTCTTACAACGGAGCAAATGGATGGCTTTGAGAGGGCAGGAAAAGGGGAGGAAGCTAGGAAGTAGAGCAGCTGATACAGCCTTTGTATCCACTGGGTGCTGCTATGAGCAGACCTCGACCAGTCTTTTCTAGATACTTCTTTGTAAAGGCCTTGGGGAGACAACATGTTCAAAGTAAGTTTCTTAAAATTTAACCAGAACAACGTTTTCACATGGTACTTTTGTTTTTAAGTGCATGACTCCTCCTCAGAGCCCTGACCTCCTGGAACCATTGACTGGGACAGTTGTTCCTCCCCAAGTAACTGCTTCCAAAGCCCCCGTGGTCGTGGCGGTCCCCCCAGCCTCTGCTGGGGCTGCCAGAGTGCTGAGCAGGACAGCGGAGGGGGTCCTGCCTGGTCTGAAACCTGATCTGCTGGAGCCAGCTGCCAGCCCGTCCTGCAGGGCCACGGTAACAGGTATCACTGGTCACGCTGGCGGGAGTCCTGCTTCCGCCCATCACTCCTGTCCCACAGCCCAGACTCAAGAACAGCAACTTCCAACTTGCACAGAAGGAGAAGCACAGTTCCTGGGACGTGTTGAAACTTTGCAGGACATGCATCTCACAGACAGTTTACTCAGCATGAACTCAGTGTCCTGTCAGCCTTGCTCGCACAAGTCCAGTGGCCTGATCCCCACCAACAAAGGCCAGCAGGCAGGGTGGCCCGTTGGAATTCAGACCTGCTCACCAAAGAATTATGAAAACGACTTGGCAAGGAAAGCCACCCCTCTGATCTCCGTCCCCATTCCTACTCCCCCCATCCTCTGCCAAATGATCCCTGTGACTGGACCCAGTGGCCTGTTACCAGCTGTTCTGAAGCCACCTCCCCAGGTGTCTGCGGGGCTTGTCAAGACCGTCTTGCCCCATGCGGCTCCCGCACCCCCGCCTGTGTTCGTGGGAACGTCTGTGCCTCAGGGAACCGTGATGCTGCTTCTGCCCCAGGGGGCCCTCCCCCAGCCCACCACATGCTCAGCCGGCAGCATGCCTGTCGGGAACACCAGATTCCTGCCCCTTGCCCCTGCTCCAGTGTTCATTGCATCCAGTCAGAGCTGTGCCCCTCAGGTAGACTTTTCCCGAAGGAGGAACTATGTTTGCCATTTCCCAGGCTGCCGGAAAACCTACTTCAAAAGTTCCCACCTCAAGGCTCATCTTCGCACTCACACAGGTGAGTACTGCAGGGTAGGTAGGGCATGGGGAGGTCAGATCCTGTGATTAGAAAACACACGTCCAGCCTTCTCTTGGTGGGAGCAAAGCTGGGACCCACTGGAGAAGGTGACCATTTTTCTTTGGTTTTGAAAAGCCTTGATCGTCTTGGGGTGAACATTAGTACATCTGTCAGTGGTTTTTCTAGAATCTTCCATTCAGAGTTGTTCTCTGAACCTGTGATTGATAGGCTTTTAGGATGAGGCTCATGCACCCTCTTTCTCTTCATATTGCAGTGGAAGCTTTTCTTTGCATTTTAGAAAATGTCCATTCACATTCAGTAAACACTCTGTATCAGTGCAACTTAGGCTTACTGTGGGGAAAGAGCTCTCCAAAGTGTGGAAAATTCTAGAATATTTGAACTTAAAAGGAATTTTGGTTTTTTATTTTGGGAAATACATAGTTTTAACTCAGACGTCACAGAAGAAAACTAACTGTAATGACCTAGTGATCTCTCTGTAGTCCTGTCCATTCTGTCCAGAAGGATTTTTGGCAGTGATGGAAATGTTCTCTGTCCATTAGGAGGGTAGCTACCAGTGACACCCGCTTGAAATGTGAATAGTGTATCTGAGGAACCTAGTTTTACGTTTTCATGGAGTTTGCATTTACATAGCTACATGGTGCTGGTGTGGAGAAGGCAATGGCACCCCACTCCAGTACTCTTGCCTGGAAAATGCCATGGACAGAGGAGCCTGGTGGGCTGCAGTCCATGAGGTCGCTAAGAGTCGGACACGACTAGTGACTTCACTTTCACTTCTTGCTCTCATGCATTGGAGAAGGAAATGGCAACCCATTCCAGTGTTCTTGCCTGGAGAACCCCAGGACGGGGGAGCCTGGTGGGCTGCCGTCTATGGGGTCGCACAGAGTCAGACATGACTGAAGCGACTTAGCAGCAGCAGTAGCAGTGGCTAAATAGTCTGCTCACTAAACTCAGCTTAGAAAGGTTCATACACATTCATACATGAAAGCACAGTAACAAGTCATGAGTTCTGCAGTCAAGATGTGTTTCATAAGCACCCTTGGTCACAGAACCCCAGGCGTCTGCTGGTGGCCTGGGGGACGGCAGTGAATTGTAGAATACAGCTGAGGAAAAGCTGAACTGAAGGGAGTGGTTATGGTAGTTTACTCTGAGATGCATTTGAGGTAGAGCAGTTTGTAATTAGCACATTAAAACTCTGACCGTGGTGGCTCCCACTTGCGGAATGAAGTTGCATCTGGAACACAGGCCTTATAGGAGCTCTACCACCCTCCGCGCTGTGGAGGGGCTGTGTGCTTCAGAGATGAGCCCCAAACTTGGCGCGTGAAGAACTTGCCTCTCTGGCTTCACCTTCTCTTTGCAACCCCACGATGCCCCTGTTCACCCTCTGCCTGTCTGTACTTACTGAAAACCCTGTAAGAGCCAGTTCTTAAGGTATTTCCTCATCTTTCCTCCTTTCTTTGCCCCTAGTGGTTTGCTGTGCTTTTCACCATGTTGTCCCTTTGTATTTTTGTTACTTGTATACTTGTCTGACGGAGAAGGCAATGGCACCCCACTCCAGTACTGTTGCCTGGAAACTCCCATGGACGGAGGAGCCTGGTAGGCCGCGGTCCATGGGGTCGCGAAGAGTCGGACACGACTGAGTGACTTTACTTTCACTTTTCACTTTCATGCATTGGAGAAGAAAATGGCAACCCACTCCAGTGTTCTTGCCTGGAGAATCCCAGGGACGGGGGAGCCTGGTGGGCTGCCGCCTGTGGGGTCGCGCAGAGTCGGACATGACTGAAGCAACTTAGAAGCAGCAGCAGCATACTTGTCTGATCTCACTGAGTATACACTCAGTGTCTGTCTTAGGAGCCTGACTAGTAAAGTCATGATTGATTATTGATGCTGTAGGGTTAGCGTGAACAGGTACCTCTAAGTGGCTCCTTGACTTGGCAAGCTCTACTTCTCACTGAGACTACAGAGGTGAGCTTCAGATCACATCCGAACACAGATTCCACATCTGAGGATGCAGTGGGATGACGTCTTACTGTTCATTCGGTCAGCTTCCCTTGGTAGAAATACTGATAGGATGGCATGAAATAAGGTGATCAAGCAAGCTGTCTTCAGGTTTCCCAAAGTTCTTAAGTGTCAGGAACCATAAAGGTTCTGAAGAATCAAATTCCGGTGCTACTTTGTACACACTGAATTGGAGTTTTCGTAAGAAATGAAACCTTGAGTAAGTTTACGTTAGATAAGATGGTTTTTCACTGTACCAACCTGAGAATGTTTTCCTTAGGATAAGGTAGAGTGGGCAAAGGCTACATTTTTGGTAAGTTGAAAACACGGGACACTTTATAAATCCCACACCAAAGGGTTGTCTGTCTCCAACATCTGGCCACCTGGTACGCTGCCACCAGTGGCGTTTTCCTGGAAACAGGTAATCTTATGCTTTCAACGCGATCTTTGAAATCCAAGAAGTGCGAGCCCTTTTTCTTAGAGTGATTCATAAAAACCCACTGGAATGCTGAATTTTCCTGTTAAATCTGCTTTGAAAATACCAGAGATTTAGTTGATGTCTCTTCAGTACTCATTCACTCAACCATTTATTCACCACCTATCATACAAAGTGCTGTGCTGGGGGGGCTAAACTGTACACAGATGGGTGAACTAGACAAGTTGTAAACCTTCTAGGAGGAAGGTCATGACAGTACGCCACAGCATTTAACAGATACGTTCACAAAGTTGCACAAGCAGTGTATGGTGGTCACAGCCTGGTCGAGGTGAGGGCCTTGGGAGGCAGGAAAGGGCCGGGAGGACTTTGCAGACAAGTGCTCCCTGGCTCCCCTCCGTACCTCCAGGGAGACCCAGTGCAGGCGGGACAGCTGCCAGGCGCTCTGAATGGAGCGAGTGACAGACGCATGAAGCTTGTGACAACAAGAGGTTAGCTATTAGAATCCTCACCAGTCTTGTGATTAACCTCATCGTCAGTGTAATAACAGACATGAAGATGGAGTTAATGATTCTGAGAAGTCGTGAAGGTCCTGGGAGGGTTTTTTTTTAAGATCTGCAGCTTCAGAGAGCAAAAGAATTCTTTTACGTTTTTTTAAAGGAATTGATTCTTTTCAAGAATCTTCCTCCTACCCCAAGTTCACAGTCAAAGATTTAAATTTGAAAACATGGTATGGCATCCCTTATATGTGGACTCTGAAAAGAAATGATACAGATGAACTTATGAAACAGAAAGAGACTGACAGACTTAGAAAACGAACTTATGATTGGCAGGGGGACGGGATGGTTAGGGAGTTTGGGGTTGACATTACACACTGCTCTGTTCAGAGTGAATGACCACCAAGGTCCTACTGGACAGCACAGGGAGCTCTGCCTAGAGTTACGTGGCAGCCTGGATGGGAGGGTGGTTTGGGGGAGAATGGATACACGTATATGAATGGCTGAGTCCCTTCGCTGTTCACCTGAAGCTTTCACAGCATTGTTAATCAGCTGCACCCCAATACAAAACAGTTCAAAAATAAAATAAAGATAAGATTAATTCAACATCCTGGGCCCCTGACATGATGTGTCTTAGGTGTGGCAGGAAGAAACGCGTTTTGAATGATTTCTTGACTTGCAAATAACCTGTTACTGGAATAGTGGGATATTACTTGCCTCTTAGGTTTTCACGCACAAAATTTTTAAAACGACATGATTTAACATGTCCACTAAGGTGCTGGGCATTTACGTTTCTGTCTGTTCCCTTGCCCCTCAGGAGAGAAGCCTTTCAGCTGCAGCTGGGACGGCTGCGACAAGAAATTTGCTCGTTCAGATGAACTCTCTCGCCACCGCAGAACTCACACCGGGGAGAAGAAATTTGTGTGCCCAGTGTGTGACCGGCGTTTCATGCGCAGCGACCACCTGACAAAGCACGCCCGGCGCCACATGGCCACCAAGAGGGTCCCCGGCTGGCAGGCAGCGGTCAGCAGGCTGAACAGAGTGGCCTCTGCGGAGGACCCTGGGAGCCCGCTGGAGCCAGAGTGCGCGCCGGCCGCCTCCTGAAAGGGCTGCCGGGGGGTGGTGGACGGGAATTTTCCAAAGCCTTTTTTCTTTTCAGGAATCATGGAAGTGATGGTTTTCTCTCCAAAAACAAACAAAAAAAATCGTCTTGAGGGCTAGGGGAGCTGGTTCTGATGAACGTTCTGTTAACTTGTCTTTTTTTCGTTGGGACCCTGTTCAGTATCTTTTGTAGTTTCAGAAGTTCTTTTAAGGAAATGGAAGAAAATTTGGTAATCTAAATCACCAGCATTCAGACACACAGTTTGGCAATAAATTTTGCAAAATTTGGATTTTTACAGCCTTCCTATTCCTATTTTGTAGGATTGAGACAGGGTACTAATTTTTATACTGTTTTTTATAAAAAAAAGATACTTATATTGTTGGTTCTCAGATCACCGATTTCTATATAGATGATTTTAAAATCTTCTTTTCAATGTTTAACATTTTTATAATAACCCTGCTTTTGGTGAAGTTGACACATTATTCAGGCAAAAAAAAAATTTACGACTCTGCAATCAGGCCTTTTAGATCTACGAGTTTTTAAAATCAGAACTAGTTGAATAGGGGCCTCTTAAAGAAATGGGAGCGGAGGAAAACCTTTGCAGGCAGCTTCTTCCTAATACTCAAGGGAAATTCCAGAGAACATTTCCCTTTAAGGCTTTATGTAGCCCAAGGAATTAGAATTTTCTTTAAGTAGAACTTAGTCACCTGTGTCCGTGGAGTGACTTGTGAAGATTGTGCCCCAGAGATGAACTTAAAATAATCGGTAGATACGCAGTGAGCAGAGAGCTGCTGTAGCATCTAAGTGTCTGTGGTCAATTCACAGCCTCCTGTCCGTACCTCAGACACCAAGAAAAGATGACATAAGCACTCAGACCCAGCTGCTCTGTCCCTTTGACTTCCTTTGCTGTGGCCTTACCCAAGTGTTTTGTGGGTAGAATCACTTCTTAGAGAAACAGATGTCCTTAGTGGTTGGAGGAACTTTCCACCTAAGGAAAGCTTACGTGAGGTGAAGTAGCTGTGTGTGCGGTCCAGCTGCCATGTTCCGATTCCTTTGCTTATTGAGTATTAGTGATGGGGAATGTTAGTGACACGGTACAGCAATAATCCTACCAAGCTGTCTTTTCATTTACTTTGTTGGAAGGGAGTTGTTCTGATCAAACACAACAGTACTTGGAATGGGGTATTTTGCAGTCTGCTTAGAGAAGAGACCACGGGCCTCACTGAAGCCATGAGCACAGGTCCCAGCGTTGTAGAGACTGCACCCTGGTGTCCAGGAAGCTACTGAGACTGCTTCCACTGGGCAGCCTTGGGAACTCAGGCAAGAGAATGTACATAAGGGACATGGTAATGTCACTCTGCCCTTCAAGCCTGGGAATGGTTTTTGTCATGCTGTATGTAATCAGATTCTGTCTTTGCTGCTTATTTATTTTCATTTGCCTTTATTAAAATGATGGTAAAAGGTGAAATATTGAATATGTACAATTAGACTTTGTGTTCAGGTCTTTTTTAATCTAATGGCCCTCACCCGGTCATTCACTGTATGTCACTTGATACGCATTATGTTACTCTTTAGTATCAACCGCTGATTGACATACAGGTCTGTAAGTGCTGGCTGTGTTTAGGAGGCTTCCGTGTCTTTGATCACTTCTATAGCTAAGCATTCCTACTGGTCGTGAGACATACTACAATTACAAGAGAACCAGAATTAAATGTACATAGCCCTTGTTTCCCCACCACCCTGTCCTTTCTCCCACTCATGCCCTAGATCAGCATAAACATTTCTATGTGTATGCTGTAAATGGCATTAAATTCGGATATTTTTCATAATTAACCCAAAATAGTATTGGTCTGACTAAGGTTCTGGTGGATAATATGTCTCTTGAGTGTTTGGTTGCTTGTCACCCTGAATGAAGTTCATTCTCTGAACAGTGTTGTTTGTAAAGAATAGGTGTGCTAAAAAAGAAAAAGGGTTTTTATTTACACTTCCATTTCCTGATGAGACTTTGAAATACCTTCTGTAAACAACACTTTGGGCCCTCTGTTGTTGATGGAAAGATTGTAAGTTGGAAAATAGCTTCACCTGAAAAACGCAACATGAGAACCAGATCCTCATGGGGCGTGTTCAGCATGGGGTCCCTTCATGCACCAGGGCGTCGGAGGAGCACGCGGGAGGCACGGCCCCTAGAGCACTTTACTGCCCAAGCAGTTTTGCTTGTTCTTTTTTGACTTTGAGCCTTTTAAAGTAGTTTCAATGATAAAATTTTAAATGTTTCAGAATTATGTTTTATGTAACAGACTTTGACATACTATTTAAATGAATATGTGTGATGTAACTTTTCTTTGAATCATATAAAACTCTCGATTTGCAAACTGGACCTGTGTCCTGTATTGTAATGTACCCAGTGCCTGACCACCACCCCTCCTGTTTGTTTTCTGGGATTCTGTTTGGCCTTCGGGCTCTTTGGAGGATTCTTTCTGAAAGAAATAATGTGAAGAGGCAGTTTCCATGTTGGCCGCTCTGATGTTGGGACTGGCCTTGGCAGAACCAGGACCATGGTGCCGGGTAACCGTGGCCCTTGTCCTCAGGCTCTCCGTGTGCCAAGAGTGGAGATGGGAGGCAGCAGCTTCCCGCCCCCCAACCCCCAGCCCAGGCTTCCAAAGAACATCCAGGAGCCATAGCCTTCACGCCTACTTCTGGAGTCAGTTCAGTTAAGTCGCTCAATCGTGTCCAACTCCTTGCAACCACATGGACTGCAGCCCGCCAGGCCTCCCTGTCCATCACCAACTCCTGGAGCTTACTCAAACTCATGTCCATTGAGTCAGTGATGCCATCCAACCATCTTATCCTCTGTCGTCCCCTTCTCCTGCCTTCAATCTTTCCCAGCATCAGGGTCTTTTCTAATGAGTCAGTTCTTAGTATCAGGTGGCCAAAGGATTGGAGTTTCAGCTTCAGCATCAGTCCTTCTTCCAATGAATATTCATGACTGATTTCCTTTAGGATGGACTGATTGAATCTCCTTGCAGTCCAAGGGACTCGAGAGTCTTCTCCAACACCACAGTTCAAAAGCATCAATTATTTGGTGCTCAGCTTGCTTTATGGTCTGACTTTTACATCCATACGTGACTACTGGAAAAACCATATCTTTGACCAGACGGACCTTTGTTGGGAAAGTAATGTGAGTACGTTCTTGCTAAGCCATTGTGCTGGGGCTGTGTATCCACACCCCACCAGAGGCGGCGTGATGGCCTCAGTTCTTGCTCCTCAGGGTCGTCTATCAGCAGCCCTGGACAGGGTCGATGGCTCCCCTGCAGGCCACACCACCCTGCTTTCCTCTTAACCTCACTGCTCCTTCTCTGTCTTCGTTCCTCTCCCTGACCCCTCTTGTACTCTCTTCATAACCTTGGTGATCTTTTCCAGCCTTGTGATTTAGATAAAAATGATATCTCTACTATAAAGACCCCCGCATTTTTGTCTCTCCTTTACACTTATGCACCTGGCTTCAAATTCCTATATCCAGCTGTCTGCTTGACACCTGTCTAACCAGCATCCCAACCTATAAATGACCAAACTCATCTTCCCCCGCCCCGACACTTGCTTTTCTCACAGTTGACCCTGCTGTCTTTAAAAATAATAGGGAATCTATCCTAGCTGTTGAGGTGCAAAACCTTGGAGCACCTGAGACAGGCCTGGGTGCAGATCTGTCTCCATCTAGCTGTGTTTTTGCTGAGAAAGATCAGTTCAGTTCAGTTCAGTCACTCAGTCGTGTCCAGCTCTTTGTGACCCCATGAATCGCAGCACGCCAGGCCTCCCTGTCCATCACCAACTCCCAGAGTTCACTCAGACTCACATCCATTGAGTCCGTGATGCCATCCAGCCATCTCATCCTCGGTCGTCCCCTTCTCCTCCTGCCCCCAATCCCTCCCAGCATCAGAGTCTTTTCCAATGAGTCAACTCTTGGCATGAGGTGTCCAAAGTACTGGAGCTTCAGCTTTAGCATCATTCCTTCCAAAGATATCCCAGGGTTGATCTCCTTCAGAATGGACTGGTTGGATCTCCTTGCAGTCCAAGGGACTCTTAAGAGTCTTCTCCAACACCACAGTTCAAAAGCATTAATTCTTCGGTGCTCAGCCTTCACAGTCCAACTCTCACATCCATACATGACCACAGGAAAAACCATAGCCTTGACTAGATGGACCTTAGTCGGCAAAGTAATGTTTCTGCTTTTGAATATAATATCTAGGTTGGTCATAACTTTTCTTCCAAGGAGTAAGCGTCTTTTAATTTCATGGCTGCAGTCACCATCTGCAGTGATTTTGGAGCCCCCCAAAATAAAGTCTGACACTGTTTCTACTGTTTCCCATCTATTTCCCATGAAGTGATGGGACCAGATGCCATGATCTTCATTTTCTGAATGTTGAGCTTTAAGCCAACAACTGGACCTTTAATTTCCTTATTTATAAAGTGAAGACTAGGTAGAGAGAGCAGGGGCCTGTCTCAGGGTCTGGCACTTTTATTTTACACGTAGAAGAAAAAGCCCTAGTTGTTTACCAAAAGCATTCAGGGCTCCTTGAAGGGTAACTGGAGCACAGAAATAACAATGGGCTTAGAGTATTCTGTTGCCAGCTGCCATCAAGGGTTCAGGGACTGCTAAATGGCACAGGGCTCCCACTGGCCAAGTTGTGACAGTTTAAACATGAATGTAATAGTAATAGGAATTTCACACCTCTACCCAAGAAGGAGTAACAGGAAAAGCCAAATATACTCTCAACACCCAATATAACCAGACAAAATTATCAAATGAGAGTTTTCTAGGAACTAGACCTTAGGTCATGAAAGACAGTGACCCTGAGAGACAGGATGTAAATGGGGTACACCCTGTAACTGCCCAGATTTGCGGCTTTGAGGAACTTTCCAGACTGTGGTGCAGGGACAGGAACTCACGAGAGATGCAGCAGAGTCCCCAGGCTGAGCAGATGGAGCTGCGGGTCCAGGGATGCCAAGGTGACGGGGGTGTGGGGTAGGGCGCCAAGGTAGAGAAAACAGCTCAGGAAACCCAGGAGATCTACAGAGGGTGTGTCTAGAGGGGAGGAGAACACCTTGACACTGGAGGCAAATTGTGTGCACAGGGGCGCGTGTCCATCCTCTGGGCTGAGGGGTCTTTACTCACATCACTTCTCAAAGGCCGACCCGACATGGTTGGATTGGGGCCCAAGGGTAAGGCTGCATGGAGAAGCTCACAGGGCCTGGGCAGTGGGCCAGGACAGTGGTGGGCCTCGGGCTTGGTGTGCTGGGCACCTGGCCCCTCGTGGCCCCTGCTTGGTATTGGAACCTGGGGAGATGGCTCTGTGTGTGGATCATAAGAGCTGGGACAGGAGGTGCCCAGATGGTTTTGCTGAGGGACATCCCTACCAAGGGGGGCTGTGGCTTCCCAGGTGGCACGGAGGTAAAGAACCTGCCTGCCAAGGCAGAAGACAGAGGAAACTCGGGTTCAATCCCTGGGGTGTGGAAGATCCCCTGGAGAAGGGAATGGTAACCCAGTCCAGTATTCCTGCCTGGGAAATCCCATGGACAGAGGAGCCAGGAGGGCTGCAGTCAGTGGGGTAGCAAAGAGTTGGACGTGACTGAGCGACTGAACAATAAGCTTTTCCAGAGCACTGATGAGTGTGTCTCTGCTCACTAGAAACAGTACGTCCTCACTGGCAGAGACCAGATATGGCTACCGGAACCCTGGTGTCTCGTAGAGGGTCGGGCTCCAAGCAGCAGGGGCTCAGAAAATGAGAATGAATATGGGTTGAACAGACGCTCGTGGGAACATCTACCCTCCCCTGCAATCTCAGCCCACCCAGAATGGCAGCCCAGTGAGAATTGGACCCGAGATTTTGGCACATCAAAGGGAGTGTCTTGGGAAAAACTTATTTTAGGTGAGGATGGGGAGCCTGAACTGGGCAGGACCCCTTTGAGAAGGCCTGTGGCTGGCACAATGAAGGCTGTGGCTCCCTCCCCAGGAAGAAGGACACAACATTTCTCAGAGCTGGGGAAGGGGCACATTTTCTAAATCCCTGCGCTTGGGAGCCTCTTAGAGGAACCCGCCACCTCACAAAGCAGGAGGCCCGTCTATGGTGCTGGGACTTTCAGGACATCAAAGTGTCATCACTTTCAACACAGAGACGTTTTCCTTCCTGCCTCTGTTTCAGCCACATTCCCTGTGTCCATAGAAGATGCCACGCTCAGCTCCACGGCAGAAAGCTGCAGCTGAGAGGCAACACCAAGCGACCAAGAGAAGGCCCGGAGCAGCACTGGGCACCCAGGTGGCCCTGTCCGCACGCCTAGTGCAAGAAGCACTTGTCACCAGGACTGGCACCCTATTCCCCACCACCAAGCGTGATCAGCCTCCCTCCCCTGGAGACAGGGCGGCAACGCCTCAAAACTGGGACATGCCGCTTTATTGTCAAACACCATCCAGAAGACACATTTTTTCCTGAATTGGGGTAATAAAAAAAAAATACGAAGACCTGAGAACGACTGCTGTGATTTCTCAGCTTTGATGAAGTGTATTCACCCCATCAGTGACATCAAATGTCATGAGGAATTCTTTTCCCTAATGCTTTTGTCTCATGAAGGGTTTTATGAGGTTTCCACAGGAAAGTACAGGGTGTCAGCTTTCTGGCTGAATTAATTCACCAAATGAATGATGTAAAACTAAACGTTTACATCGTTAAAATCAAGGCCTGATCTGTCTAGTAGGGAGAAACAAAATTTTAACTTCAAAAAGAAGTATCTGTATTATTAAGATAATAACAGGTTTAATCTTCTTATCAAAACAAATGGTTTGGGCTTGGATGAGAAATAGCTCTGGTTTGGGGGAGGTTCTGAGCCAACCCTCCAGGGCGTTTGCTGGAAGGCTCCATGGTTCCATCAAAGCCTCGAAGTTTAAAATCTCCCTGCCATGAAACATCTGATCAAAGGCACCCTTGCCAAGTCACAGAGGTTTGCGGAAATGCCTGTTTGCCCATTTGGGCAGCAGGCCTGTGGCCTGGGCACGGTGCCAGGTGGCCATTGCTCGAGCCCCGAGATGCTCTTGCAGGTGACACTGTGGAGGAATCACCTGTACGCAGGTGGGAAGCACTGGACAAGCCGAGACCAGTTCTGGCCTCGGGAGGCAAATAGGTGCCCTCTACATGCCCCTTTCTACCCATGTCCTCGCCAGCTGCTCTGGAGAGCCCGCCTCCTGGTCTCCTGCCTCCTGGGCTCTTGAGCACCTGCCACCCTGAGCTTTCTGACAGCAGCCATGCTGGGCCCACAGCAGGGGCCTCCCTTCCAGCCAGGCTGCGGGTCTCCCCGCTGGGGTCCTCCTGGTTCACAAGGCTTCGGCTTCCTCATTTGTCCGCTGGGGATGTTCTAAGGCTCTTCTGGCCTCACCGCTGTGATTTTCTTCCTTCTACCGGGTGGGAAGAGCAGGCAGCCCTGAGCAGGTGGGACCGGGGCTCAACCCCAGCAGGGGAGGCAGTCCCGTGCCCCTGGGGGACCACAGAGACCAAGGACGCCTGGGATTGTGTGATCGCAGATGGTCAGAGCAGGGGGTGGGAGGCACACCTCCGGGACTCACTTTCTAGAGAGGGACACTGAGGCCCAGAGCGGGGAAGTGACTGCAGGTTAGTTTGAGGGCAAGGATCAGAACCGGGGACTCTGGCTCTTGTCCCCCACCTATACACACATGCACTGCAGGAGCACAGGCCTCTCTCTGGGGAGGGGTGTGGCCTGTGGCTCCGAGCAGCCTCTGGCACCAGGGAAGGAAGATCCAGCCAGGCCGAAGGCTCGGGCTCATTCCCGCCGCTCTGGGCACGGCTGGGACCCAGCAGCCTGGGTCTCACCTGGGAACTGCTGAGACCTGCAGACTCACAGGCCGTGCCCCAGACCCATGGGATCAGCATCTGCAACATCTCCAGAAGACTCATTCGCAGACCTGAGGGCGACTCCCTCCAGCTCGAAAAGGCATACCTCCTGGATGTGCCCTCCAGCGGGAGACCCTGGGGCACTGTGGGACACGTGTGAGGCCCCAAAGTCGTGAGTCTGAGCCACACTCAGCTAATGAGCCTCCTTCGGAGCAGGTGGCGAGGGGGCATCAGAAAGGGGCAGTGTTTCAGGATCCAGTAGACCCTTGTAGACGGCTCTCCCCGGCACCCACACCTTCCTTCTGCCTGGGTCTGCATGGCTGATCATCTCTTGCCAGCAAGCACGATGGCCAGCAGCCAGCCGTGTTCAGAATTGTCTGAATGTGGATTTGAAGAGGCCAGTTGTGAAAGATCTTGGAACATGTGCCCCCAGCCCAGTTCCGGTCCGCTGGGGCCTTGGTTGGTTGCTGGGTGACGGTGTGGCTGCTGCTGCACTGGCCTCATCAGCAGTACTCCCGCTCAATGCTGGCCATCAGCTCCTCCTCGGAGTAGTCATATGTGATGGCCGACTGCCTCTCGGGCTTCTTGTGGCAGCTGCCTGGGGCTCTATGGGTGAGAAACACGGACACGGGAAGCAAGATGTTACCTTCAAACTCCACATCTCCACTGGACAACCGCAGTGGCCATGCATGGAATTCTTTTTTTTTTTTTTTTTCATGCATGGAATTCTGATCCATCCTCAGACTCAGACTGAAAACCTCTGGCCTGGGGACACATCCTCAGCCTCTTCCAGGAGCAGCTTCTGACTCATTCTTTGGTTTCACCTCCCGCTGTGTAACCCGAGACCTTCCCCTGTGAGGAAGCCATTGCCGGCAGTGCTTCGGGGCGAGGGCCTGGGGGTCGAAAGACCTGGTTTGCATCCCGGCTCTGCCACTTACTAGCTCAGTGACAGTTTTCTCTAAAATGGACCTGCATTCCTAAGTTCATTCTGAGGCATAAGTGAGACCATGCGTGGACGGCATGTGACCCTGAATCTTGCACCCTGCAGAGCCCTCAGAAAGGTGAACTGTGTCGAGATCCTCTATCAGCTGATTCACTCCTTGTGTCTGCACCCTCGGGCGGTCTCGCAGGAGCTGCCATGACAGGACAAGATTTGGCGTCAGGGTCCTCTGGATCGTGACCAGGCCCCCCACCCACTGGGCAGTGTATTAAGTGACCAAGTCCTGGCTCCTCATCTCACTGCTTGGACTCTGGTTCCCACTGGCCTCGACCCACAGCCCACGCCCTCTCCAGCTTTCTGGACTAATCTGTGACCCCAGACTCCCCTGAGGAGGGAGGCTGCCAGCAGTCCAGACCCTGGGGAGGGCCTGTGTGGCTTCAGAGCCTGTTGCCCGAGGGCACAGCCCTGACCGCACCTACAAGACTCTCTCCCTTCCAGTTGTTGTGCCAGGACCTGCCTGGGAGTCACCCAGCCTGAGCCCAGGGCCTAGGGTGGTACTCAGCACTCTCACCAAAGTCTGTTGAGGGAGCGAATGAATGAATGAAGTACTCCTGGTGAAGGACATCCTGGAATGTGCATGTGAGGGGAAGGGACCCATTTGTTTCAAAATAAGAATAAACAGCTAATTCTTTCAAGGTGGAATTTAATCCTCCTAACGTCCTTGGGTTGATGAAAACTGAAAGTCACTGCCTCTTTACAATCAGCAGAAATATGCAGCTGGAACCGAGCAGAGTGGGCAACAGGCTGGGCCCATGTCCTCAGCATCGCCATAGGCACGGGTTTCTGGGTCAGCTGAGCAGAGCTGGCCGCTGGTACCTGGTCACTGCAGTGGGACCCGGCACCCAGTCCTGCATGGGAGCCCAAGGGGCCAAGCCCCCCTGGAGCTGCTGTGCAAGGCGCGGCCGGTGCTGTCTGCAGAACACGTGAGGGGCAGGGGGCCGTCAGGGAGAATGGGTAGGGATGCTCCACTCTGCCGAGAGAGGCTCTGGCCTTGGCGGGGGGCCGAGTCAGCGTACAAGCTCTCACCGCTTCACCTCCAGGGCCATGGTGGGGGCCCAGCGCCCACCCAGTGTCCTCCTACTCAACAGCAGTGGCCCTGAGGCAGGAAAAAGACGGGCCCCCTCCCCATGGTAAAGCAATTGAGATACATTCTCTCTGTTCCGAAACTCCAAGATAAGAATAGCAGGGCAATTAAGGGAGGAGGCTGGACCTTGCACAAACCACATATTTCTCATTCCTAAAGTTAGGAGACCTCCCCAGCCATACATGCATAGAAAAGGCTCCTTGGAGGTCAAAAGAGGAGCAGTGTTAAGGGATGTTCTACCCAGACACCTTTCCGGTAGGATCCATCTTGACTAAGAGATACCTGTGCACACATGGGAGGATCCTGAGATACACAAAATATGGACTGTGAACCAGGCAAATCAGAATGATTGGCTAAAGGAAAATTGGAAGAAAATATCCCATAGAAGTGGGGAAAGGGATGGCAATCCACTCCAGTATTCTTGCCTGGAGAATCCCATGGACAGAGGAGCCTGGTGGGCTGCAGTCCAGGGGTCGCAAAGAGTCGGACACAACTGAGTGACTAAACCACCACCACCACCATCCCATAAAAGTAATTCAAACTACCGTGAGAGCACCACTCAGCAACTCAGGGACTCTCCCGCTGAGTCTGCCTGTATCTATCCACGGACTGTACTCTTCTCCCTCCTAATCAATACTTGACTTGCTTCACTATTTTTTGTCTTTGTGGATATTTTTTCCTGCAAAGCTGAAGGGCCAGGGTCCTTGTCACTGACCACTAGTCTAGTGGCCAGGATCTGGTGCTCTCAATGCTGGGAACCCAACCCCCACTCCAATCTGGTGCCGGCCAGGCCATGTACAGCTCTTGGTTTCAGCCCTCCTTCTCCCCCAGACCCTGTTCTAAATGCCACCAGCCTGTGTTCAGGATCCTGTTCACACCTCCACATCTTGCTTGTGGCTCTAGCCACCTGGCGTGCTCCTGCCCTCCTCAGTGAAACCACTTGTCCTTCAAGCCATTTAAGCCTCAGCTCCTCCACAAGCCCGCCGGCTGCTTCTGTCCCCTCTTGGACCTTCCTTGAGCCTATCTGAAGAGACCCCACTCTTCAGGGAAAGGCTTTTGCAAATGTTTGTTAAATAAGGGAAACCAGCAAGGTTCTGGCCCCGCAACCATTTGGAATTGGTAATAAAAATAGCTGTTGAGCCAGCGTTTTCACAGCTGCTCACATCCATGGTCTTGAGCACCACCATCCCCTGCGTCCCAGGGACAAGGGCCATCACAGTGACTCCTTAGAGATGAGAAAGCAAGGGCAGATGGGCCGGGGCCCAGGTCAGCCCAGCCCAGCCTCCAGGTGCAGGGTGCTCCGGGGGCCCCGGGAATCCTCACACAGCCCAGGGTTGTGCTGACACCGGACGCCCGGAGTCCTCAGCTGACACTTTCAGGGGGTTTAAATGTGTTTTCTTGCTAACACTGTAATAGGATTATTGGGGACCCACCCATCACCCCTCTAGGCTGGAAACTCCTGAAGGCCAGGCCTGCGCCTCATTCACAGATGAGCACTGAACACAGTTTCTGAGTGAATGAGTGAGGGCAGGTGCAGAGATGCAGATGCTTGGGGGGTGGCAGAGGAGGGGAGCTGTGATTTCTTACAGAGATGCACCTCCCTGCCCCATACTTACTCAGAGATACAGCTGCCCTCTGGGTGGTCTTCAATGCTCCGCTTTGGGGACACCTTGAGAAGGACAAACGGAAGAGGCATCAGAAGGTTGTCTGTGCTGCAGCCTGCCTTCGCACTGGCTTCCTGCTGACACAGAGCTGCTGCGTTCAACCCACAGCTAATAAACCAGAGCTGGAAAGTGGAAAGGCTCTCCGGCTGTCTAGCTCCAACTGCCTGTTCGGTAGGTGGGAAACAGGCTGGGAGAAGGGAGTGACCTACACAACTCAGAACAAGAGACCCCCCCGCCCCTTCCTCCCTGGGAGCTACCGGCCAGCAAGCCCCCACCTCTCACTCTGGGAGTGGAGGTCCTGACCTCCACCCAAGCCCTTGCCTGGCAGCCCGCCCTGCTGCTCTGCTGTACCGTGTCTGTCCGGAGTCAGGAGTGCACAGGCGTTGCTCACGTCTGTCTGCAAACTCTCCCAGTGATTTATGCCTGTCCTGTCGTCAGCACCGCCCTGTCTCAATGACCACAGCTTCAGATGAAGCTGGACTGGTCCTGGTTCTTTGCACTTCCAAACATGTGTGTTGGAGTCAGCTTGTCCCCCTTGGGGGTTTTGTTGGGGTTGAATCAATATACAAATCATTCCAGGCAGACTTGATATCTTTTTTAAAAAATTGGAGTATAATTGCTTTACAATGTGGTGTTGGTTTCTGCTGTACAATGAAGTGAATCCACTGTAAGTATACATATATCTTCTCCCTCTTAAGCCTCCTTCCCCCCTACCCCCGCTCTATGTCATCACAGAGCACCAAGCTGAGCTCCCTGCGCTATACAGCAGCTTCCCACTAGCCATCTGTTTTATACATGGTAGTGTATAGATATGGGCTTCCCTGGTGGCTCAGACAGTAAAGAATCTGCCTACAATGCGGGAAACCTGGGTTCGATCCGTGGGTTGAGAAGATCCCCTGGAGGAAGGCATGGCAACCCACTGTTGTATCTTTCCTGGAGAATCCGATGGACAGAGGAGCCTAGCGGGCTACAGTCCATGGGGTCGCAAAAAGTCGGACATGACTGAGTGACTAAGCACAGAAGCACACAGCACAGTGTGTATATATATATATCTCAATGTCACTCTCTCAATTCACCCTGCCCTCTCCTTTCCCTTCCCCAGGCCATAATCTCTATAATAGCAAGCCTTCCAATTTATAAACAGGGAACATCTCTCCATTTATTTAGGATTTCTTTAATGTCTTTTAAGAAGTCTTAATCATTTTCACTGTAGAAGTCATAGACACCTCTTTTTAAACCAATTTCTAGATTATTGATAATATCTTTTTCAAATAAAATTTTATCTTCTACCTGCTTGTTTGTGCAGAGATACGATTGAAATACATATTTTGTGTTCAGCAGTTTTACTAAGCTCTCGTAATCAGCCCTAATAATTTATTTGTAGATTCTTTGGGACTTAATTGCTTCCCATTCACATTATGTGGGAATAATGGCCATTCAGGTTTTTTCCTTACTGATCCTTCCATATTTTCTCCCTAGCCTTTCTGCACTGGCTAGGACATCCAGCATTAACCTTGAAAAGAAGTCATGATAATAAGCATCTCTGCCTTGTTCCTGTAGTGAAAGGGGAAATTTTAATTATTTCAAATGTAATATTAGTTTTGCTGTGGCTTTTTTCTCAAGCTGTCTTTCATCAGATCCCAGTCTCTCTGTGCTGGTCATTTCTTCAGCTCTGTCTTACAGGGCACTGATCGTCTCTAAATCTCTAATTTCCTGTTCACCCAATCCATCAGAATCTTTAATTTTGTTTACTGTGTTTTTCATTTCTACAAGTTCTATTTGGTTGTTTTTCAAATATGCTCGGTCACTTTCTATAGGTCCTTCTTCACAAATAAACATGCATGTGTGCTCAGGCGCTTCAGGCGTGTCCGACTCTTTTGCAACCCCATGGACTGTAGCCTGCCAGGCTCCTGTATCCATGAGATTCTCCAGGCAAGAATACTGGAGTGGGTTGTCATGCCCTCCTCAGGGGATCTTCTCAACCCAAGGATGGCACCTGTGTTTCCTGCATCCCCTGAAGCACAGGTGGATCCTTTAACATTGTTATTTTTGTTCAATCACTCAGTTGTGTCCGACTTTTTGTGACCTTATGGACCGCAGCTTGCCAGGCTTTCCTGTCCTTCACCATCTCCCGAAGTTTGCTCAAAATATCATGTCAAAAAATATATATATATATATATCATGTCCATCGAGTCAGTGATGCCATCCAACCATCTTATCCTCTGTCGTCCCCTTCTCCCTCCACCTTCAATCTTTCCCAGCATCAGGGTCTTTTCAAATGAGTCAGTTCTTCGCATCAAGTCGCCAAAGTACTGGAGCTTCAGCTTCAGCATCAGTCCTTCCAATGAATATTCAGGGTTGATTTCCTGCAGGATTTACTGGTTTGGTCTCCCTGCAGTCCGAGGGACTCTCTATAGTCTTCTCCAATACCACAGCTTGAAAACATCAATGCTTTGGCGCTCAGCCTTCATTGTGGTCCAACTCTCACATCTGTACACAACTACTGGAAAAACCATAGCTTTGAGTATACAGACCTTTTTTGGCCAATAATCGTTGGTAATCCAAATAAATAACTCAGGCCCTCACTAGCCTATTTTCGTTGTTTTTGTTTCTTCTGATTTTCACTTGGCTCTCCGAAAGTATTAGTTGCTCAGTCATGTCTGACTCTTTGCAACCTCATGGACTGTAGCCCGCCAGGCTCCTCTGTCCATGGAATTCTCCAACAAAGAACACTGGAGTGGGTTGCCATTCCCTTCTCCAGGGTATCTTCCCGACCCAGGGATTGAGTCTGTGTCTCCCACATAGCAGGCAGATTCTTTGTCATCTGAGCCATCAGAACAACTCTCTGGGTGGTTGATTATTTTTTCTTGTCTGATGCTCATTATTCTTGAAAACGCTTTGTGGGTGTTCTCTGAGGCCTGAGAGGAAGATGCCTTCCTCTGGGGAGGACATGCACTTGCTCTGTTCAGGCACTAGGCGGCACTCTCAGTCTGGGCCCATTTGAAATTAAATCCAGCAAGCTGGAGAAGGCGAGGGTGGGATAATTTGAAGGAATAGCATTGAAACATGTATATTATCATATATGAAATAGATCACCAGCCCAGGTTTGAAGCATGAGACAGAGTGCTCAGGGCTGGTGCACTTGGATTACCCTGAGGGATGGGATGGGGAAGGAGGTGGGAGTGGGGTTCAGAACAGGAAACACATGTACACCCATGGCTGATTCATGTGAATGTATGGCAAAACCTACCACAATATTGTAAAGTTATTAGCTTCCAATTAAAATAAAGAAATTTTAAAAAAAGATTTCAGGGAGAAGCATCAATAACCTCAAATGTGCAGATGACACCACCTTTATGGCAGAAAACGAAGAACTAAAGAGCCTCTTGATGAAAGTGAAAGAGCAGAGTGAAAAAGTTGGCTTAAAACTCAACAGTAAGAAAACTAAGATCATGGCATCTGGTCCCATCACTTCATGGCAAGTAGGTGGGGAAACAGTGGAAACAGTGACAGACTTTATCTTTTTGGGCTCCAAAATTACTGCAGATGGTGACTGGAGCCAAGAAATGAAAAGATGCTTACTCCTTGGAAGAAAAGTTACAACCAACCTAGATAGCATATTAAAAAGCAGAGACATTACTTTGCCAACAGAGGTCTGTCTGGTCAAAGCTATTGTTTTTCCAGTAGTCATGGTTGGATGTGAGATTTGGACTATAAAGAAAGCTGAGTGCCAAAGAACTGATGCTTCTGAACTGTGGTGTTGGAGAAGACTCTGGAGAGTCCCTTGGACTGCAGGGAGATCCAACCAGCCAATCCTAAAGGAAATCAGTTCTGAATATTCATTGGAAGGACTGATGCTGAAGCTGAAGCTCCAGTACTTTGGCCACCTGATGCAAAGAACTGACTCATTTGAAAAGATCCTGATTCTGCGAAAGATTGAAGGCAGGAGGAGAAGGGGATGACAGAGGATGAGATGGTTGGATGGCATCACCAACTCGATGGACATGTGATTGAATAAACTCTAGGAGTTGGTGATGGACAGGGAGGCCTGGAGTGCTGCGATTCATGGGGTCTCGAAGAGTCGGACATGACTGAGCAACTGAACTGCACTGGACGGATTCAGGTATTTTGCACCAGCCAGGTGATGGGAATTGGGGCTGCAGACCTAAGGGACAGCTAGACTATGGCTTTTGTACCCTCCTGCACTGTTCTGTGCTGTGACACTCGCCTTGCAGTCCCGTGAGGGTCCTGAACAAAGGATCTACTCTTAGTCTCTATTTACACTGGGCCCTAAACTCTGTCCCCTTTACTATTGGACACTGTCAGACCCAAAGCTCGCGTTCACCTGAGGCAAGCACATTCCAGTGGGTCATCTGCCTCTCTGGATTCTGCCTTCCTTAGATCTGGGCTGGTAATTCCTCACTGTCTCATGAGCCACTTTATGCTTCAAAGACAGTCTTATCACATTAATTATACCCAGAATATTAAACTGTCTTCAGCAGAGGGGCTTGTCTGAATAAGCTTCCTCACTGTGTTCCCCAGCATAAGGCACTTGGCACTGTGGAATCCAGCCTTTGACCTATGAAGCTGAGCAAGGCCACAGTCCATCCAGACATCAGCCTGCTTTGTGCAACAGATCCTCCTTGGCACAAGCAGCATCCTAAATACAGACCGCGGCTGTCAGGAACCCAGGAGCCCATAGCACATGGGGCGAGACTTGTAAAGATGCAATGTGATGCCACGTGATGAATTCTATAGCTGAGTTACAAGGTGCTGGGAGGTGCTGGGAAAGCCTACACTCTGCAACAGGAGGGGAAACCAACTCTGAATGGGAAAAACTCTTTTGAGAAGAGTGGAAAGAATAACAGTTTAGCTGGAGTTTTGAAAGATTAGGAGTTTACCAGATAGAAAGGAAGGGAAGGGTACTCTGGATAAGGAAGAGCATATGCAAATACGTGGAGTCATCAAAGGCTGTGAGTAAGTCTTCATTCATTAACTCCCACATGCCCTGCTGGGTGCGGGGTTCTATGGCCCATACAGGATATGATATCCCTGCCCAGAGCAGCCCACATGAGGACACAACTGGAGAAAAACCCAGCGCCATTAACATTAACATCAGTTAATCCTCCCCAACAAGAATATCACTTCTCCTAAAGTTTATAAATCTCTACGCAGGGCACACAACAAACGTAAAATAGATCCTGAATCAGATTCAACGTCACTTTGATGGGTAGTCATAATCCTGAGTTTGTCTATATAGCAGTTGGGGTAAGAGTAAAGATAGCACAATGCAGAAAAGAGTTCAAGGCCCAGTTTTGCCATTTAATCATGATGTGCCTTTGGGTGGACTGTGAGGCTCTATGAGCCTCAGTTTACTCATCTGTGTAATAGGTACTTAGCCTTGAGGGCCACAGAGAGAATACAGATTGTCTGTCTCATCCTTAGTATAATACATGCAAACACCACAAAAAACATCTGACCCAGTGTCCAGCCCAAAGTAGCCTCTGACCCGGCCCAGCAAGAAGAGAACCTGAAGGCGTGAGGAGGAGGAGAGCCCAGAGAAGATCTTGTGTTCGGGGCCTGAGAGGTTCAGGACAGCACTTTCTTCCCCGAGAAACTAGTGTTTCTTGGGGGTTGTTACCCGAAGTGCTGAACAGAAGTGAGCTGACTCTGAGTGTATCTGGCCACACAGGCCCCGTGGCGTGGTCCATGGTGGCCAACCCGCTACTGTGGGCATCCCATGCCCTAGCTAGAAGAGCCTGTCCTGCCCACCTGACATTCTCTCCATGCGGAGTCGGGCTGCACAGTGAAGGTGCACAGACTTGGTCCTGGGATACCTGAGGGGCCGCGGGGGCTGCTGGACGCTGGAGATCTGCCAGGGGGAGTCAGTGTTCCCCAAAGATTCCTTTGAAAATTCACCGTGCCTCTGGGGAGTGCAAAGATGAAGAGGAGATGCTTCCCACGTCAGCAGGGAATTCACAGTGGGAAGAGGGGGTGATGAATACGAGAGCAAGCAAGGGAAACCACGTGCATGCACACACTTGCATGCACACACTTGCACACACACTTGCACACACACACACACATGCTCACCTCCTCTGCCTCCTGAAACAGCCCATTTCAGCTCAGGCAGCTCAGACTATCTGAAAATTCTTTTAAATTTCTTTTTAATAAAAAAATTAATTATGGTGCAATACACAGCATCTAAAATGTACGATCTTAAGCATTTTTAAGGATACGTTTCAGTACTAGGTGCATTTACATTGTTTTACAACCAACCCCCCAAACTCTTTTCATCTCGCAAAACTGAAACCTGTCCCCACTAAACGACTCTCACCCCCCAATCTCCAGCAATTGCCATCCTGCTTTCTGTCCTACAAGAGTGGCTCCTCTGGACACCCCATCTGAGTGGAAACATGCAATATTGTGCCTGGCTCATTTCACTTAGCATAATGTCCTCAAGGTTTATCCACGTTGTAGCCTATGCCAGGACTTACTTCCTTTTCAAGGTGGAGTAATATTCCCCTGTACGTATATACCATGTTTTGTTTATCCATTCATCCATCAAGGGACACTTGGGTGGCTTCTACCTGTTGGTTATTGTGAATAATGCTCATATGAATATGAAGCCTCTTTGAGATCCTACCTTCAGTTCTCTCAGGCATATAAGAAAGCTTTCTTTTACTGACACCAATCTGCCTCCCTGCAGTTTTTAGTCACTGAGCTTAGTTACAGTCTCAGGGACAACACAGAAGGAAAGTAATACTTTTTACCCAACCATTCTTCAGTGATTTTTTTCATGAAGTCATCCAGTAGGGACCCTAGTTCTTTCTTACCCATTTCTGCTGGAACCAGCTTTTATCATCACCAGATGGGGCTTTTCATTTCATCACCAGATTTTGTAAGGGTTGTTCAGATATAGTTTCTGCCCTCAGGAGGACAGCTGAGGGACTTCCCTGCAGGTCTAGTGGTTAGAACTCCATGCTTTCACTGATGAGGGCCTGGGTTCAATCCCTGGTTGGGCAACTAAGATCTCATAAGCAAAAAAAAAAAAAAGGCAACTGAGTGAAAGACTGCTCAGATTGGAATCAAACATTTGCATAATCAGCCTGTTTCCACTTCCTTGAGCTGTCCTACTCACTATTAAGGGGGACACGCTGCTGGCCAAGCAAGATGGCAATGACGTATGAGGTCCATTGCGTACGAGGACTGGACACCCTGAAGCTGCACTGAAACGGAAGACCATACTCTTTCTTTTATAACTTTCCTGATAGTTCAGCTTTGTTCTTTCACTTTTTTTACCCGTGTTTCTTTCTGCGCTTGTGGTTTGCATGTGTGGTTCTTTCTCTCGTTAATCTGTCTGTAACTTGACTTAGATGCAAAACGCATTAGACACCCTCCCAGCTTGACCCATCATGGATCTCCCAGAAGATCCAGCTGGTGGAAGCTTCACAGGAGCTTGGATGAAGAGCAAAGACACAGCAGCCCCTGGTGGCTGCTCCAGGCCAAGTGCAGACGCAAGCTGCAGCCTCCAGCCAGCTGCCTGCCTGCCTCTCCTGGTCAGTAGGACAGACTTCTGTCCAACCCCAGGGAGGCTATGGTGCCTGGGCTGGGGCCATGGGAACCGGGCTGAGCTCAGGGCGAGCGTGTGACGTGTCATCACTCCGGGTCTTGGGGAGGCTGAACCACACCACACCACGGCAGAATGAGAAGCAGGAAGCATATGTGGAAGAAATGAATAAGATGATTTCTTAAAGCCTCCCATGTCTCTTACAACTAGGGGTTTTGGGAAAAAAGTGAAGTATCTATAGAAAATCCAGTGCATATTTTATTTAACAATATGTGGAAATTCCATGGACAGAGGAGCCTTGTGGGCTACAGTCCATGGGGTTGCAAAGAGTTGGACAACACTGAGTGACTAAACCACCAGCTTTATATCCTGCTTCTTTTGTTCTTAACGTTTAGGTTTTAACAGTTTTATACATGTATATGTACACATATCAATAATATATATAATTAACATGGGACAAGCTGTAGACATTTAAATAATACAATTTGATAGGTTTTGACACGTGTATAGGACATGGCAACCCACTCCAGTATTCTTGCCTGGAAAATTCCATGGACAGAGGAGCTTTGTGGGCTATAGTCCATGGGGCTACAAAGAGTCAGTTACAACTAAGGGACTGAGCGTACACACACCATGATCTTACTGACATAAAAGATACATACAAAAGAGAGAGAAAACTGGAAGGAAGTACATCAAAATAGTATCAGTAATATCTGCAGAGTTTACTCTGAAATCTTTATTTCCTTTATATATTACATATATATATATTGTTTTCTCACTTTTCTACAATGAGCAAACATTCTTTTACAGTTGTAAAGTGAAGCTAATTATAGGGCTCATCTTTTTATTTAAACCCTTTCATAAGTAAAGTCATTTTAAGGATTTTTTTCTATTGGAGAGAACAGCCAAGAACAAAATTTTTCTCACTCACATGTATATTACCTATTCTAACTTTAAAAATAAACACTTAAAAGTAAGCATAACCTTTGCTGGGTTGGACTCATATTCAGTGACTGGGACACATCTTATACAGTCAGGGAAATGGGTGAAGGCTCCTAGACCCTGGGAATGGAGACTTATTTCAGAGAAAAACTGAGCCCCAGAGGAGTTGGGGAACAAGTGATAATCCCTCCTGATGGCAAATTGGCTCTGTCAAAACTCTATTGAACTTGCCTGGTGGTTCAGTGGCTAACTACTGTGCTTTAATTGCAGGGGGCCTGGGTTCCATCCCTGGTTTGAGAACTAGATCTTATGTGCCGCAACTAAGAGTTCACATGCTGCAACTAAAGATCCTGAGTGTGGGAAAGAAATTCTAATAAACACAGGGCTCTACAGAGAGTGTGATCAGAAAGACTCGGACTGGCTCTTTCCAACTGCATGGGCTTGGCCAAGTGAACTGCCTCTCTGGGGCTTCTCCCCTCCCCTGTGACATGAAGTTAGGGGAAAATGACAGCAGTTCTGCAAGGACCTATTCTGACAAGGATTAAGTAAAACACTGGATGTTAGGAGCGGGGTCTCGGAATAGCCTGAGTAAATAGTGGCTGTATTACAACATATTAACAATTTCTGAGCAACTGTAAGTGAACCTCAGAGCAAATCAAAACTGGTCAGGACAGGGACCAGACCTCATTCTGGGTCTTTTTCCTCTTTGTTCTTCTGCCTCTGCCCCTGGGTGACCAGCAACATGCTTACATGCACAGGCTCATGAAAACGCTCTAAGAAAAGGATGCTGGTGACAGATGTATTAAGTAAATAATAGGGAGTCTCCCAACTTTTAGTAAAACTGGTATGATCTCTAAGCATATAAACATCTGAATGAACAAGGAGGCTGCCAAAAATACCATTCAGGGCATACTATGAGGGCAAGGTGGAGCACCTTTATCAGACAAAATAAAGGTTCTGATGAGTTTGCATGAGGAACACTCGGGATTACTGAATGTTAAAAAAAAAAAAGTCATTTGGTTGTAATTAATAAATGACTATGTATTAAAACAAAAGTCATTTGGTAAAGAAAAATGGGGCAGGCATTAGAGCTGCTGTGAGTAGAGCATCGGAAGTGCTAGATACCTGGAAAATGAAAAAGGCATATAACATTCCAGGTTTGTTGATGGGGCCTGGCAGACTTGCTACAAACTCTGCTTCCTCCACTTACTGGCAGTGTGGCTTTGGGTATATGATCATTCTCTGGGACTAAAATGGCTTTGTTCGTAAAACAGAGAAAGCACTATTTACCGATTTATTAATAACATAGTCTTAGAAAATGTGCAGTCGCCAGAGACCAAATTAAAGGGCATAAACTATAAAGTAGAAAGGCTTAGACTCCACACTTGGCCATATGCGCATGCGTGCATGCTAAGTTGCTTCATTTATGTCCAACTCTTTGCAACCCCATGGACTGTAGCCACCAGGCTCCTCTGTCCGTGGGACTCTCCAGGCGAGAATACTGCAGTGGATTGCTGTTTTGTTCTCCAGGGTATCTTTCTGTCTCCTGCATTGGCAGGAGGGTTCTTTACCACTAACGCCACCTGGGAAGCCCCCACACTTGGCCATACAGGTAGTTAACTTTCTACCTGAGACCTCTAGAGCCAGGACATGAAGCACCATCAGCTGTTTTACTCAGTCTCCCCAGAACTGAAAAGAATGGATAGGACTCAGGAGCATCTATTCTGCTATAATAATCTAGGACTCCAGGATTTATTCAAGAAATAGCTATGGCACAGAAGATACATACTATGCACACACAAAAGAGCAACACAGCTGAGGACTTCACCTCCTAATGTCTCTTGATTCCCCTTCAGCCCTCTAACTGCCCTGCTTCACTCAGGACCTGCTTGTGTGGACCGCTGCAGCAGTCTCGTGAGCCATCTTGCCCCTTGTCTTACTGGGCCCAGTTCGTCCTCCCCATGGCTGTTGGCCTAACCTTCCTGAGACACAAAATATTACTCCTCTTAGCCCCTCAAAATACCCACAGTTTTTATGATCAAGTCCAAACACCTCAACCCGGAACACTCCTAGCATGACATGTCTGGAGCCTGGCATTCATCCTTCCCGCTCTCTTCAACTCCACGGTTAGCACCCACATCCTGGGTACCACGTGCCCCAACCACCATTGCCCACACTCAGGATTCTCTTTGCCCAAATGTTCTTCACTGCTTGTTTGCCTGGCTAGCACCATAGACCCTTCCAGATCCAGGTCAAGCCCTGTCCTGCTTGGGATGCTGATGTGACTTCTCCAGGGGACCGGCGGACTGCCCACTGGTGTTCCACTCTGTGGATCTCTCTCGCCCATTACACTGTGAACTTCTTTAGGGAAAAGACTGTGCCATCTGTGTTCATCTCCAGCACCCAGAGTGATGCCCAGCACACAGCAGATGCTCAAACAATACCTGAGAAATGACTGAAAGGGTGAATAAGGCAGCCCCAGCACCCTAGGAGTTTCTATGATACTTAGCCAATGAGGGTGGGACAGGGGGTGAGATGGGAAACTCTCTTTCTGTTTTCATTTTCACTTCTGAAACTTCCAAAGCACTTGAAAACTGAACACAAAGATCGCTTCCATGCCACCTCAGAATTTCCCCCGAATTTCTCAACTGTTGATCCCTTTTGAGGGTTATATAACGGAACGCTGATGTAATCCTAAAGGAATCTTGTTATATAATTCAGTCCCTCTTGCTGCAGCTCACTTTGGGAGGGTAGCAGGGCGTGGGCAGGAGGTGGTCAGGGGAGGAAGACCGCGCACAGTCTAGGCTGGCTCCGTCCTTTCCACCTCTCCCCACCTCCACCTCGCGGAGGAGCTTCCCACTTTCTCCTGCTTGCTGGCTGCCCCCAAGACACTTCCCTCCCGTCCCCAACAGTCGTTAAGGGGGGCCTGTGGGGCTCCAGGGCAGGGGGCCGTCTTGTACATCCTCCCCAAGCCCGCGAGCTGATACTACTGATCTCCTTCATTCAGTTCTGCCGGAGTGGTGGCTATTGCCAAAAGACAGTGCTCATTTGTATTATCTTTTTCTAGAACAGCGGGGATGTTATTACAAGTGTTCTGGAAGAGAGAAGAGGGAAGCCAAAAAGAAATTGCACAGCATCTTAAAAATAGCCAGCAGGGTGCGAGTTGCTTGACAACTCGCAAAGTTGGCAAAGATCCTGACGCCTCTGTCGGGCGCCGGGCTTTGCTACCACGGTTTGGCTACCGGTCCCATTTCCTAGGATTCTTCTCTGACAGTGCCCTGGAGGCTGGCTGAGGGGGGAGGTACCAGAGAGACAAGCAGCCCCCTGGCCAGCTCCTACCTAGGCTGGAAGGAGCCACAGTTAAAAAAAAAAAAAAAAAGTGACCTCTGGCCAGAAGAAAGCCCAGGAGATGCTTTTCTGAGGGATGTCTGGGTCCCTGTCCGGCTCCCTGTCAATCCCCAAGTTGGAGGCAGTTAAACCAGCACCCAGAAGAGGCAGAGAGACTCAGAGGGGATGTTTGGGAAGGAGAGGCCGTGCAATCAGCAAGAGACCCCGGTGGGATTTGGGAACGGCCAGACGGTGGGTGACACAGGGCAGCGAGGGCAGGGCACTGCGCAAGCCCAGGGAGCCTGGCAGGGACTGGGGGCGATGGGAGGAAGGGGGCGAGCAGGGAGCGCAAGGCGGGACGGCGCCACGGGCTGGGAGACAGGGGGCGGGGTGTGGGCCGGCGGGGAGGGCACCCCCCACCCCGGGCGGGAACGGGCGTCGCGGCCCCCACACTCACCGGTCTCCCGGCGCCGGCTGCGGGTCTGGGCCGCGCCGGGCCCCGCGGGGCCAGCTCCCCGGGGCCCCAGCCCGCCGACTCGGCCAGCAGCTGGTCCAGCAGGCGCAGGGTCTCGTCCCCGCCGTCGGGGGGCGCCGCGGGGTTGGGATCGGTGCCGGCAGCCGCCTCCGGGGCCTCCTCCCCTGCCGCCGCCGCCGCCGCCGGCGCCGAGACCCGCGGCCCTGTCCCGCCCTCCGGGACTGCCCCGTCGGGCCCCGCCGGCCGGCTGTCGGGGCTGCGCAGACGCCGCAGGGCGCGGCCGCTCCGGCTGCTGCCGCTGCCCATGACACGCCGGCGGAGCGGGCGGGCGGCGGCACTGGAGGAGGCCCGGAGGCGCGCCGCTTGGCCAGGGGCGGGGGGGAGGAGATCCCGGGCCCGGGAAGCGATTGGGAGCGGGACGGGGGAGGTTGGGGGGAGGGGGCGCACCGGGCCGGGAGTGGGGGGTGGAGGTGATCCCGGGCCCAGGACGCGATTGGGGGAGGGGATGCGAGCCCGACCGGGGGCGGGGAGGTGCGGGGGGCGCGCCGGGCCGGGGCTTGGGGGGTGGAGGTGATCACGGTCTGGGACGCAGTTGGGGGCGGGGATGCGAGCCGGACCGGGGGCGGGGCGAAGCAGCCGGTGCGGGGAGAGCAGGGCCTGATGTCACGGTGAGGGGACCAGAGCCCGGGACCAGGGGGAAAGTGCGAGTAGGCGCGACTGGGGCTGGGGTGCTGAGCCGGGCCTGGGGCGGGAGGAGGGGCCGGGGTGGGGACGAGATCCCACGGCGAAGAGGCGGCCGGGGGCGGCTGAGAGCGGGATGCTGGCCCGGGCCTGGTGGTGGGGGCCGAGACCCGGGGTGGGGGGTGGGGTGGTGAGCGATCTGGGGGAGCCGGCGGCCGGGGCCGGGGACCGAGAGCCGGGTCTGGGGGCACTGGCTGGGGGACGAGGCCACTGGAGCGCGGCATCCTCTCCTCCTCCGACTTCTTCCTCCCCGCCCCTCCCCACCTTGGGTCCTGCACTTCCTTGCGGGGGTTTGCCCTCCAGTCCCTGGCTCCTGGGGACTAGGGACCCTCCTAGTCCCCGAAGCCAGTTAAGAACTGAACACCCTGGAGCTCCTACCCGCGCTCGGGCGAACTCGGCCGCGCTTTTTCGTTCCTTTATGGAAAGCACTGCAGAGGCCAACCCGGCCTGCCTGAGGTGGTGATGCGTGCGGAGGTGACTCCTCGGTTCGGTCCAGCCCCAGTGTGGAGCGCATGGGGACGTCACCTGTCCCAGCCTCCTGTTCCTCAAAGGTTGAGTTGGGGGTGGGGGGAGGACGGTAAAGATACCTCTGAGGATGGAGTAAGATGACACAGGTGCAGGGCCTCGCACCCTTTCATTTCTGCCCTTCTCCCTCGCGCGCATGGACAGACCTAAGACAGGACAGAAGGAGGGAAGGGAGCGACTCTCTCGGACCGACTACCCCCTCCAGGCTTTCAGCAAGGGAGCGGGCAGCAGGAAGTGGTGCCCTGGGTTTCCTGTCCCTTGGCTCCTGCCCCAAAGGCGATCTGGCACCTGAATGCCAGCCTCATTAGAAACCCTCATCAGAAAGGTAACCACTTTTGAGAAAGAAAACATTTAAAAAGAGACACGGAAAGCATTCTCTCTCCCCGCAGGGAAAAAGCCAGTAGGTACTGATCATAATTAATTCTAGCTTTTGGGTCACTGGATAGTAAAAAAGAAAGAACAAAAATGTTTATTGTTTTTAAGTGAACCAACCCCAAAAGAACAGCAGCAAACAGGCCAGACGTGTCCAGTTCAAACCGAAACCGATGGTGTAATTGTTGATTGTGCTTGCATTTTATTTAAGACTTCTTTCTCTCCCTTTGTCACTTATTAAAAAAAAAAAAAAAATTAACCTCTCCAAAGCAAGACAGCTCCAACATGGTGAGTTTTAACTCTCATCTTGACATTAACCTGAATCCAGATGGGACTGCAGAATAACTGTTAAGATGAATTTTGGCTAACCTTTCTTTTTTTTAAATGTGCTGTCTTAACCATCCAGATGCAGGAGATGGGCTACCTTATCTGGTGTCATTTGGGTGTTCTGAGTCCACAGATGTATCTAGTTTGAAGCTATGGATATAAGTTTTCTCTTTAAGAAAACAAATCTCATCTTGAAGTTCTTTAAGCCTGGGGGAAAAAAACATTCACAGGGAAAAGACATTTTTCTTGTACTAAGTTCAACTAAGTTTAATCATTTAAAGGAAAACATGTTTTACTTCTGCCTAAGTAGCATCTAGTCATGTGACTCATAGTTTAAATATATCCAGAGCTCCCTGTGTTCACCTCCCAGGGCAACTGATTTTTCTGATGGCTCTTGATTCCAACCCTGTTTCCCCAAACTTCTCTGGCTCACTGGGCTTCAGTGAGCATAACCGCCAAAGCCTGTGTTCTTTCCACTCTGAGAGTGTGTTTAAAATCAGCCACATTCTGGGATTGGCTTCCATTTATTCGTGCTTAAAACCCAGATTGATTTTATTAGCACCTTCCCATAACAAGCAAACAGCCTGAATTTTCCCACATGACCAAGGCTGCCTAAGATCTTATTTAGAAATAAACAAGAATCTCTTTGTCCCAAAGAGACAAAGGATTATTGGGACATTGAAAATGGGTCTGATCCCTCTTAGGAAAGCATCCTGGCAGCCACACTCCTCCAGCTAAAGAACTTCTTTTTTTATACATAATTAAATTTATTTATTTTTAATTGAAGGATAATTGCTTTACAATAGCATGTTGGTTTCTGCCAAATATTAACATGAATTAACCATAGGTATACCTATGTCCTCTCCTTCTTGAGCCTCCTTCCCACCTCCTTCCCCATCCCACCCCTCTAGGTTGTTACAGAGCTCCCATTGGGGTTTCCTGAGTCATACAGCAAATCCCTATTGGCTATCTGTTTTACATACAGTGAAGTGTATGTTTCCATGTTACTCTCTCCATACATCCCACCCTCTCCTTCCTCCCCCCACCCCTGCCCACTGCCGTGTCCAGAAGTCTCTTCTCTATGTCTGTGTCTCCATTGCTGCCCTGCATGTAGGTTCATCAGTCACTACCAAAGGACTTCTTTATGTAGTGACTGGAGTGGTGGCTGGTGAGGGGGTGGAAGATGAGGCTCCGCTTGGGAGCTGTCTGCTTAAGCTCCCAGAAAATAAGAACATCCTGCAATGAACAAAGTAAACTTCAGGAGAGAACTGCAGTTCGTAATACTTTCCGCAGGATGTGTGTCCTGAGTGATGTTTCTCTTGGCAATGGGACTAGCCTGGCATCTGGAAATGAAGGAGGTCCTCTCCTTACTGCAGCCTGGGGGCCACCCTCATTGTAGTAGGCTGCCAAAACCTACTCCCTTTTCAAAGCCACACTCAAGTACCCTTCTTCCAGGACCCTCCAGATCTCTTCTCCCTCCTGAGAACCAGTATAATTTCCCACCATTCCTGCCCATCCCAAGCTATTACATAGGAGAGAGATATTGTGTGGGTGCAGGTCATTATGAATATGCAGAAGGATAATGTTTGTATTCAGATGAGAAATGAGACAGTATTTGAAACACAGGCAAGCCAGATTTCAGTCCTGAATGCTTAATCAGTAACTTGAGAGAGCCAGTGCTATCAATTATTGCTGATACCTTTCGACGGGCAGCATCTCATATAATTGCTGTTGTCTTCTTGCAAAGCTCCAAGGGTTTGCATCCTGTTTCATGGCTTCCCCACAGAGAGGGGTAGGAGAAGTTGCAAGGGAGGGTCAACACCATTCATTAAGGACTATTAATGAGTTACAGAACACTTTTGCAAGATTTACTCAGAAAAATCATATCTTGCTGGTGAGAGGTTGCTGTGCAGCACCAGCTGGGGAGCCCAGTCTGGCATTTTGTGATGGCCTTGGAGGGATGGGGTGGGAGGAGGTGGGAGAGGAGAGGGGAGAGGGGATGTGTGTATAATGATGGCTGATTTGCATTGTTGTATGGCAGAAACCGACACAACATTGTAAACATTTTAAAAACATATATTTAAATTAAAAAATAGAAAGAAAAAACATATCTTAAGTCCTCAGAACCGGCATGTTTGCATCATGATTGCTTTGGCTCATTCTATAACACTGTAAAAGATTCTGACCCCCTGCAGTAAAACATGGGTGACTTACATCCTTTTGAACAAAAGGTAGGAAACAGGATTCCTGATGCAGATTTTTCCATTAGTTGACCAGGTCTCACTGCTTAAAGAGACATCTCCAGGCTTCTGGTTCAAAAGGACAGAGCAGGCAGAGTTTGCTTCTCTTGTTCCTTGTTACTCTAAAATTAAGATATTGAAGTTTAAAAAAAAAGGAAGTTCAGAAAAAGAATAAAAAGGAGGGGGAGTCAGGGAAGGAATTGTAAAAGGGAGAGAAATCCACAAGTGAGAGATTTCCACACACTTTTGGAAGATGGAAAGCTGACGGTACAGAGCTGCCAGATGAAATAGGAAGAGAAGTGACAACCTAAGATAAGCTGTGGGGTGCTGGAGGGGAAACGGGGGTTGGCCTTCTGACAGACGAGGCTTGGGACTCTTCCGGTGGACGTTGCATCACCCCCAAACCCCTTCATGCGTGAGGAAAAGGGACCAGGTGGCCGGCGTGGCTCACTCTGCTTCTTCGTGAGGAAGACTCTTTTCCTGCTGAGCTTTTACCTGGAGTGTGGAGCTGTGTGTTGGGGGTGCGTATTTGCTGGTCAGTCTAGAGTGGGGCTCCCCTGGGTTCAGGTGCCCACACCTGCCCACTGAACCGTGGTGATGGCTCCTGTGGAAGGACTGTCCTTCCCCGGGGTGGTGGACAGGGCAGGCCTCCTGACTATGTAGTTCAGTATCTGCTGGCCTTGGTGCGCCTGGTCTCCTCTCCTGGCAGAGCTGCTGCCCAGAGCCCACAGGCTGACTTTCCTTTCCATAAACTCATAGTTTCGAGTCGGAGATTTGGAGGCCACTCAAAGCACACTCAGATTCCAGGCTTTGGTAGGGTTATTTATCACCCTGACTCATTAGAAAAGACCCTGATGCTGGGAAAGATTGAAGGCGGGAGAGAAGGGGACAACAGAAGATAAGATGGTTGGATGGCATCACCGACTTGATGGACATGAGTCTGAGCAAACTCTTGGAGTTGGTGAGGGACAGGGAGGCCTGGCTTGCTGCAGTCCATGGGGTTGCAAAGAGTTGGCCATGACTGAGCAACTGAACTGAACTGATCACCTTGAGGAAATTGTGTAGCAGGAGGGGAGGTGAGGAGGGGGCAAGGAAGCCTGTGTAAACGTGGCCATTAACATGCTCTGCTTATCACAGAAGTCAACCTTTGTGGTACCACGGGCTAAAAAGAGGGTGTAACATGGGACTTCCTTGGTAGTCCAGTGGTTAAGAATTGCCTTGCAATGCAGTGGATGTGGGTTTGATCCCTGCTTGGGGACCTAAAATCCCACATGCGCAGGGCAACTATCCCGTGCTACAGCTACTGAGGCCATGCGCCCAACGTAAGATCCCGCATGACACAGTGAAGACCCAGTGTGCTGTCACTAGACCTGATGCAGCCAGTAAATCAACACATTTTTTTTAAAAGAGTAACATACTTGAAATGTCCCACTTTAAGCTCAAACATTGTCACCAAGAATGGCAATTCTGCAATGTGGAAGTTGTCCTATTTGGATGGTCCATTCTGCACAGAAACAGCCTATGGTCCCAGAGAGGCGGAAAAACGTACAGTTCCCCACTTCCCACTGGAGACCTGAGAATGAACTAGTGAGTTAATGAGCTGAAGGAACAGAGGTCTCTGCTTAAAGCTCAGGTTAAACATTAAATCTCTTGACTTTTTTGTTCACAGCTCTTTAACTTGTCAAGTGGAGCTGAAGTCCTAGCCTGCTCACAACTGCTCCTGATGAAAGCCGGTGAGCTGTTTGCACAAGTCCTCCTGCTGGGAAGGCTCTCAGGAACACAACTTCCTCCTCTAGGCCATTGACCATCTCTTCCTAAGAGGCTGCCCCAGTTCTCTTCCAGGCTGTAACTCACTGAAGGAGCCTCTCAACAGCCTTCTGAGGTCCTCCGTTTTATGGATGCAAAGCTGAGGCTTAGAAGAGCGAGATACCTAGGTTCTCAAAGCTAGTAAATAGCAGAGCTGGGACTTGAACCCAGGTCTGTCTAGTCCACAAGATCTTTTCATCATGCTAACTATGCCCAAATAAATGAGAAACCTAGGAGAATAGACAAGTTGACCTCTGAGTAGAAGGAACTACTACTCTGGTACCCAGGGCTACCATGCAGGGAGGGTGACCAACCATTCCTGCTTGCCTGGGTCTGGGGGTATTTCCGGGTCATGGAATTTTCAAGCAGATGAGTAGATCACCCTCCATGTAGGGTTGCACAGGTTGCTCATGGAACAAACATACCAAACCAAGCATCAAGTCGAGGCTGCAATCCAGCCACGTTCCATTTGCCAAGCTATCCCCTGGGAAGCAGAGTTGCATCCCCCTAGACAAGGGCAGCATGGGCTCACCAAGGCTCCACCAGTTTCTCTGACACTGTTGACCCAGAACTTTAAGTAGTTCAGTGATGAAGGTAATGACTTCATTTTAAACTAAGCTTTTTACACTGTCTTGCCAGAGAATTTCTCCCAATCCCTGTACACGCATGCACACAGCATCAAAACACAAAGTCCCAGTCATGTTTTTACAAACTAGTCGGGCACAGACGGGAAAGGAAGCTGGAGAAATATAGTAGCTCTAGAATGCGGTGTCTGGTGGTCCCCAGTACTGCTCTGCAAACGCTTCCTCCTGGATGTAAGAGTGGGATGACTTCCCCTCATGGGACTGGATGGTCCTGGGACAATCTTGTGTGAAAAAAAGTGAGTGTGTCATTTATGGACTAGAGCAGTCAATTCTGCTGAAATAGCCCCTCAAATTATCTTTCCACCATGGAGACGGACCATGTTCAAGCTGGTGGCAGCTCTGTCAGTCAGTGTTCTGGAGCATCCCGCTAAAGAACTCATCTTGAGGTCTAAGAACTAAATCTTGGCTGTCCCAAGCCAATTCCACTGGGGCTGTTTCTTCCTGTGACATAATCCAGGCTACTGACAATGATACTCTAAAGTAAAGACATTGACACTTGGGGCTTCCATGGTGATCCAGTGGCTAAGACTCTGAGCTCCCAATGCCGAGGGCAGGGGCTTCATTCCCTGATAAGGGACCTAGATCTCACATGCCCCAACTTACAGATCCTGCTGCTGCTGCTGCTGCTAAGTCGCTTGTCGTGTCCGACTCTGCAACAAAGACTGAAGATCCCATGTGCCACAACTAAGACCCAGTGCAGCCAAAAAATAAATATATAATTTTAAAATTAAAAAAAATCCCCCTAAATATAAAAGATATTGACACTCAATTCTGTGAATGAGGCAGGGTCCTAGAGAGTAAAAAAAGTCGGGTTTGTAGTTGTCACGGACCACTATTTCCCTGGGGACTTAAAACATGACTATGTTTAATAGTCAAGTTAATCTTAAACATTTATATATATATATATGATATAATATATATCATATATATATATATTTAGTAAAAGTTACTTTAATGGTAGTTGTGATGGTTAATCTTATGTGCCAACTTGACAGATCTAAGGGATGCCCAGATAGCTGGCAAAACATTATTTCTGGTTGCGCCTGGGAGGGTGTTTCAGGAAGAGTCAGTGGACTCAATATAGCCGAGGCCTTCAATGCAGTTGAGGGCCCGCAGGGAACAGAAAGTGGGGGAAGGGAAGATTTTCGCTCTCTGCCTGAGCTGGGGCATTGTCTTCTCCTGCCCGTGGACACCAGCCGTCCTCATCCTCAGGCCTTCAGAGCCAGACTCACTGACATCACTGACTTTTCTGGGTCTCCAGCTTGCAGATGGCAGGTTGTGGGGCTTCTCGTCCTCTATAGCCCTGTGAGCCAATTCCTGTGCTGTGTCCTCTTGGATGCATCTCTTTGTGTATTCTTTCCGGCTTCCCAGGTGGCTCAGTGGTAAAGAACCTGCCTGGCAATGCAGGAGGTGCAGGAGACATGGGTTTAATCTCTGGGTAGGGAAGATCCCCTGGAAGAGAAAATAGCAACCCAGTCCAGCATTCTTGCCTGAAAAATTCCATGGACAGAGAAGCCTGGTGGACTACAGTCCATGGGGTCTCAGAGAGTGGGACGCCACTGAGCACAAGAATCCTGATGGTTCTGTTACTCTGAGAAGCTTGACTAATACAGCAAGGCACATAAAATCTCTGAGTAATAAAAGAGGCAGATTTCCTTTCCTACATTTTTCCCCTCACTTTTTAGCATAGCTTTTTATTAACTAGTGTTTTAAACTACAAAGCATACATGCTCATGGCAGAGGGAAAAAAGTACAATGAGTGCAGAAAGATAAATGTATAAATAAAGCATGCGCTATACCACAGGCCATCCAGGTCCTTCAAGGTAATCACTGTTAACAGTTTATTGTGTTGGCAACCCACTCCAGTATTCTTGCCTGGAGAATTTTATGGACAGAGGAGCCTGGCAGGCTACATATAGTCCATGGGGTCACAAAGAGTTGGACACGATTGAAGTGACTTAGCATGCATGCACATGTATCTTTTTAGTGATTCCTTTCCTGCATTCCTCCCTGAGGAGGGCATGGCAATCCACTCCAGTATTCTTGCCTAGAAAATTCCGAGGACAGAGGAGCCTGGCGGGTTACTGTCGATGGGGTCACAAAGAGTCAGATACTACTGAGCGACTAACGCTTCCTACATTTGTCAAAAGGTTAACACCTCTAGTGTTAACCTTCATACATCTCGAGTGTATGAAGGTTTACTTCAAAGACCATTTGTCAAAAAAAAAAAAAAAAGGAGTTCCCTGATGGGCCAGTGGTTAGGACTGTTTTCACTGCAGAGGGCACAGGTTCAAGACCTGTAGATCATTTGTCTTATGAAGCCTGAAATATGTCCATCTGGCCCTTTACACAAACTGCATGGAGCCCTGGTTTAGTTGAAAGTGCTCTGAGTTTCGTCCCAGATGACAGGGTTTATTCATGAAAGAAAAGGAAGTTAATATTAACCACCTACAGTTTTTAGTAACTTATTTCTGCCTTCATACCTAACTCAGCGTGCTCACTTGGGGCCCCAGGTGAGATTGTTGAGTTATGAAACCCAAGGGAAAAGGTTCTTGTAGACAAATAAGGCCTTTTAATATTTAAATTCCTTCTTGTGTGTGAACCAGAAATGAGATCTGAAAGTCAGATCTCTTTTTCTACTTCTAGATTTTATTTTTTCTCTACAGATAAAATGTTATCAGCATTTTCCTTCCTGTCCTTTCTCTTATTTAGATACAAATAAAAAGTCTTTCTGAGTTTCTGCAAGTATCAACCCTAGGAATATATTAAGAGTTATTTTTAATCTACTCAAGAATGCCTATCCAAATATGTTTTGATTATTTAAACTGAAAGCAAACACCAAAATGAAGTCACCAGAAAAGAAACTCAGTCTGTTTGAACGAGTATATATCTCACAGAAATGCAGTTTGACTCAACTCTGTAAGCACTTGTAAAGCTTTTACCATGTGATAAACTTGGGGAATATATAAATAAATGATTCATAGTTCCTGGCTTCAGGAACTCAGAGACCAGTGAGGGAGACAGCCATGTTCAAAAATTAAAATAAAGCGAGAAATGTGCCATAACAGGTGTAAATACTGAGGAAAGACAAGAGGTCAATAAAGCATCATGGAGAAGACACTAGAGCTGGGTGTTAATAGGAGGAGAGTTTCCAAATTGCAGATGAGAAAGGACCAAGATGTGGAAGGACATATGGATGCTCCCTATGCTGGGGGGGGGAGGAGGGAAATGAGAGTTGGTGCCCTCTGGTCCAGTGCCCTCCTGGTCCTTAGCTTACTGCTATAGTGCGGAAGGCAGCACCCTGATTTTTTAAAAAGAATCCTGCATTTGGTACAAAATGAAATCCTAAATTAATGATGGCTTCTCCAGCCCCAGACCGTCACACCCTCCCAGGACAGACAGATGTCATTCTGCCACTCAGAACACGCGGTCCTTCACGTGTGGCAAGGAGGAGCACACAGCAAAGGCTGGGGTGTGGGGTCAGCCCTGAGGGAGCCTCGGGGAGGGTATGCTCAGAACAGGGTCCTGAAGAAGGAAAAGTGGCTCCTGCGGGGTCCCCAGGCAAAGATTTCAGAGCTGTTGTTTACTGAGAGCTAAGATGCCCTGGGCGCTCCGTGAGGTTCTGATGGTTTGACCTTTGGGAGCATCACAGGGTAGATTGTGGTCCTCCATTTGATGGATGGGGCACTGAAGCTCAGAGAGCCCAAGACACTTGCCCACAGTCACACAGTTACTCAGTGCTGGAGCCTCCGGTGGTCTTGCTACAAATCCCTACTGGCCCCTGACACCTGTCCTAACATTGAGCCCAGGTACCCGGGCCCTGGCTGTCCCTCCATTACCAACGAGCCACCCTAACTAGCAGAGCTGCAGACGGTGACACAAGGGGCTTTGGCGACAGTTTTAACGCATGTGCTCCTGTCCTCTGAGGAACCTCTTTCCTAGACCAGGGAGTATCAGCATCTTCCAGACCCCGGGGAGATCCCAGTCCATCTTTCAGTTTCAATCTGGCAGCCTCATACCCTCTCCAGCACTGCCCCACCCCCAGGAGAGCTTCATCTGACTGTGCCTGGAGCCGCCACGACCACCGCCGTGACATCATGCCTCTCCAGGTCCAAGCAAGAGCTGAACACCAGCTGCTCTGAAAGCAAACTTTGGTTGCCACGGTAACTGGGCCATCAGCCTCTTCCTGACTTCAACAGTGCCAGCAACACCACTGTGTCTCAGCTCCAAAAGGCGCCCGCAGCAGCTCACTGTCTGGCTGGGCACAGCGGAGGCGGAACTCCCGAGGTCGGGGTGAGATGAGGTGAGGGGAGTGAGGAGGGTGGGGGCCGAGGAGGAGGTGCAGAAGGGCCTCTCCTTACTGGCTGCCATGTTCTTCAGCCCCGGGGAAAATTTCAGAGGCAGTGCTTTGATCCTGACCGAGGGGCCCTCCCTTTCCTTAACCATCTGTGTTTTGTTGGGGAAACACAAGGGGTGGGGGGATGTTTCTCTGCCTCAGACCCAGCTCTGTGGATCGGAAGTGGCCGTGGTGACCAGGGGGTTTCGTGTTCCTCGGGTGTGAGGTGGGGACCAGGGTAGTAGCCTGGGGCAGGGAGACACCAAGCTTGGGTTGCTCCTCTCTTGGGCAGTGGGGGTGGCCCCCTGGGTGGTTGACCAGAGCTCCACCCTGGCCCCAGACTCCTGCCCAGACCTGGGGCCCAAGGAGAAAGGACAGAGGTGCCAGGCAACTGCCAAGGAGACAGAGAAACCATCTCGAGCTGAAGGAGAGTAAGGGGACGTGACGGAAAGCTTAGGGAGGGACCCTGTACCATCAAAGTGGCAGTACAGTAGGGCACAGCGAACTCTGCTCAGTGTTACATGGCAGCCTAGCGGGAAGGGGAGTGTAAGGGAGAAGGGATACCTGTGTCAGGTAGTTAGAATAGGAAGGAGTCCAAAATAGCGGTGGCTAAAAGACAAAGAGGGAGAAGCCCCCAAAAATAGAAAAAGGAAGGTCCGAGGACCCGAGTGAGAACCTCAGGTGAAACACACAGCCCTCCTGGCTAGCCCAATTTACATAGGGTAGGCTCAGGGGAAGGAGAAAAAACAGATAAAAAGAGGAACCAAAATTGAACCGCTCTCTTCTTTTGGGTCGGCCCACCCTCACGCCTCAAGGATGTGTTTTCCTTTGCTTGCCAAATAAAGCTGAGCTGTAACCGAGCTGTAACACTGGTCTGCCGCTTCCAACGTTTGCTGTGGTGAGACAGAACCAAGGAAATTACACACTCCCCTGACACATGTATGTGTATGGCTGAGTCCTTTTGCTGTCCACCTGAAACTTACAATATTGTTAATTGGCTATCCTCCTATATTAAGTAAAAAGTTTAAAAAAAAGGCAGTAGGGGGAAACTCTGGAAATCTGTGTAAAGTCTGCAGTGTACTTAGTAATGTTACACCTAAGTTGATGTCTTATTTTTCAACTTTTCTGTGGTTATGCCACATGTTAACAGTAGGGGGAGCTGGCTGCAGTATAGAAACTGTACAATTCATATCTTCTATAAGCCTGACATTATTTTAAAATAAAAAGTTTCTAAAATTGTGTATTATTTCTTCACGGAAATAAAAGGAGGTGCTGGCTTTAGTATCTTGGCACACTGTAAAATAATTCTGTCACACTGCCTGTTGGCCCCTCTAATTCTGGCACAGTCATGCCATCCAGACCACTGGGCAAAGGTCTAGAGAGACCATGGACAACAGGGATGAGAACTGGCCTCTTCTTTAAAAAAAGAAAAATACAGCTTTTGATTTTGTATTGGGGTATAGCCAGTTAAAAATGTTGTGACAGTTTCAGGTGAATAGTAAAGGGGCTCAGCCAAACATATACACGTGTCCATTCTCCCCCAAACTTTCCTCCTCATCTGGGCTGCCACATAACGTTGAGCAGGGTTCCCTGTGCTACACAGTAGGTCCTTCTTGGTTGCCCAGTTAAAATATAGTAGTGTGTACATGTCCATCCCAAACTCTCTAACTATCCCTTCCCTCTAGCAACCGTAAGATCGGAGAACTGGCCTCTTCTTAGTGCTCCAGCATCATTCTAAATTCCCTATTATTCCAGTTACTCAGTTACTTGGGGGTCCTCCTTGACTCCTCTTCTCTCACAACCCCCCTTTAAACCACCAGTAATTCCCTTAGTTCTGCCTTCTGACTCCATATCTAGAATCTGGCCCCTTCTTACCACCTCCATTGCCCTCTCTCACCTCTCTCCAGCCCCCCTGGACTCCTTGCTCATCCTCAGCCATGCCAAACACATGCACCTCAGGGCCTTTGCACTGATTGTGTCTGCCTCACCCTTCCAGAAAGCTGTACAGCTCATATCCGTCCATACCCCCCGCAATGTCCCCTCCCATTTCATTATCACAAGGAAGCTTATTCTAAATTGAATCTCCCCTCCTACACTTCAGATCCTCTTTATTTGGCTCTATTTTCTTTCCAAAGCCCATTCTCCTTCTAACATACAATTTGATATACTTATTATGTTTATAATTTGCTTCTGTTTTTCTCCTGCTAGAATACAAGCTCCCAGGGCCAGGATTTTTTCTGTGTTGTCCCTGGCGGTGACCCCATCATCTAGAATAGGAGTTGGCCCTTGGTAACTATTTGCCGAGTCAGTGATTAGTGTGAGAGAAGTCACTCTTTCTCTCCAGGGACAAGCATGGGCAAACTGTTCACAGAACTGTTCTGTTGTAGGTGTTTGTTTCAGAAATATGTCACACGAACATGGTTCTGCCAAGCCCAACCCAGAAATGGGGTCTGTTCTCAAATGTCAGCTTTATGGAGCAGTAGCACCTTGGAAATGGAGACACTCAGGTGTGACTCTGACACCATCTCTGTAGCTTAATCTCATGGTGCCTCAGTCTCTCCATCCATCAAATGGGGATTAATAGTACTTGCCTCATGAAGCTGCTGTGAGAAGTGAATAAAATTAAATGTGGTCACGCATGTCAAGCCATCAGCACAAAACAGCCTCTAGCCCATAACAAGCACTCAAAGAATGTGAGCTCAGATGCATTTGTAAAAGGTGACCGTTGAAAATCCAAAATACATTTTCCCAAAGAATGAATAGAAAAAGCTAATTGTTCCTTAGAGCTCATGAGAAGAGTTTGGTAATGGAACTGAGGATGTATAATCAGCCCAAGGCTGATCCCAGTTCTGTGAACATTCACTGGGGACATGCTGGTCAGTGCAGCCATGACAGGCAGTTCTTGCTTCTTAACCACTGCTCAACTTGGTTCTGCCTGCTGGCTCCAGACTCATCTTATCAATAGTGTCGGAAAGCAAAGTAGGACAGAACTCAAAGAACCTTTAGCAATGGATGCGTGCTAAGTCACTTCAGTCATGTTCGACTTTTTGTGAACCCCGTGGACTGTAGCCCTCCAGGCTCCTCTGTCCACAGGACACTCCAGGCAAGAATACTGGAGTGGGGTGCCATGCCCTCCTCCGGGGGATCTTCCCTACCCAGGGATCAAACCAGCGTTCCCTCTGCCCCCTGCACTGGCAAGCAGGTTCTCTACCCCTAGCACCACCAAGGAAGCTTACCCTTAGTGACGACTGTCTAAATGCCACCCTTCAGCATGATCAAGCTGAGGCCTGGAGACGGTGCAAATGCCTCGCCCAGGGTCACACAGCTGGCACGTGCCTCACACTGCTTTCCTCCCCCAAACTCCATGTCCTGCTGTAAGGACTGAATGAAGCCCGTGGATGAAGCATCTTAATCAGATGCCTGTTACACTGAGTGCACAGCTTCCCAGCGTCACCAGCTGGTGAGGGAGAGGAATTCAACACAGGTCTGTCTGCTTCCAGAATCATCTCTTTGATGCTCTTGACCTCAACCACATTAATAACTGACTATAGTGAAAGTGAAAGTCGCTCAGTCGTGTCCAACTCTTTGCGACCCCACGGATTATACAGTTCATGGAATTCTCCAAGCCAGAATCCTGGGGTGGGTAGCCTTTCCCTTCTCCAGCAGATCTTCCCGACCTGGGAATCGAACTGGGGTTTCCTGCATTGCAGATGGATTCTTTACCAACTGAGCTATCAGGCCCTTAACTGACTATGCAGGGATTAAAATGTCTTCTTTGTAATAAACACATGTCCTGGTGTCTTCTATACAATGAACGACTATACTACTGCTCTTGGCCTCGGCACGTGGGTACTAAGCTTCCTTCTTCCATGTCTTATTCTGTCATGTTTCGCATCACAGTCGCTCTCACAGCTTCTGGAAAACAGCAAGGCTGCCTTCTGTTTGGCTCCCAGCCTTTTGCGGAAAAAACTTGTTTGTGTCCCAAAGGCCAAGCACGCCCCCTGCTGACCACTAGTGGGATACTTTCTCCAGGACAAGAATCCTAGTTGGAGCTTTGTAAGGCAAATAGATGGGGAGAAAATGGAAACAGTGGCAGATTTTCTTTTGGGGGGCTCCAAAATCACTGCGGACGGTGCGGACGGTGACTGCAGCCATGAAATTAAAAGACGCTTGCTCCTTGGAAGAAAATTTATGACCAACCTAGACAACATAATGAAAAGCAGAGACATTATTTTGCCAACAAAGGTCCGTCTAGTCAAAGCTATGGTTTTTCCAATAGTCATGTATGGATGTGAAAGTTGGACTATAAAGAAAGCTGAGCACCAAAGAATTGATGCTTTTGAACTGTGGTTCTGGAGAAGACTCTTGAGAGTCCCTTGGACTGCAAGGAGATCCAACCAGTCAATCCTGCAGGAAGTCAACCCTGAATAGTCACTGGAAGGACTGATGATGAAGTTCCAATACTTTGGCCACCTGATGTGAAGAGCCAACTCATCGGAAAAGACGCTGATGCTGGGAAAGATTGAAGGTGGGAGGAGAAGGAGGCAACAGAAAATGAGATGGTTGGATGGCATCATCGACTCAACGGACATGAGTTTAAGCAAACTCCGAGAGATGGTGATGGACAGGGAAGCCTGGCATGCTGCAGCCCAAGGAGTCACAAAAAGTCAGACATGACTCAGGGACTGAAGAACAACAACAAGGGGGCTCCCAGAACCTCCACATGGGAGAGGCAGAGGGGCTGTCACTTGCCCCTAAATTGAGGGAGTGGGAGCGGCTGTGGACCTTGACTGATGCCCTTTGGAAAGCCACTGTTTGGAATGAGTTGTATGTTAAATCTCACGAGCCTTGTGGGCCTTGTAAGGACTCGCACTTCTGCTCTGTGCGGGATGGGACAGGTGAAGACAAAGGGCATCAGGATCAGCACAGAATGTGGGACCCTGGCATCCTGGCCCCCATCTGCACTCTCTCCATGACCTCATCCTCATCCTTCTACTTCCTGGGACATTTTCTGGCCCCTTTGGGTTATGTCGACACACCCTAAGTATGATTCTGCAGGTTTCTGAAAATGTGCATCAGTCAGGCCCAGTCACCACCTATCTAATCTACCCCCCTGCTGCCGGGGGCTGAGCCCAGATAAGCCTCCCATCAAGCACAGGCGGAGATAGGGGAGCGACGCCTCCCGATGCCTCCCCGGTCTCCTCGGGCAACGCGGCAGTGGGCCTCTTGGGTGAGGGGTACAGGGTGGGGGCCTTGGAAACTCCTAGAGCAAATTCACAGCATTGTAAGAGCTACCATTTTCTGAGGATCGCAGCGCGCCAGCCACTGTGTCAGACCTGCTGTGGGTCCTCACTTAAGCCTCACAACATCCTACTGCAGTGCGGATACCCATTTCACAGATGAGGGAGGTAAAGTGCGATGGAAAAGCAGCTTGTCCAGTTACACAGCCGGCAGGTGGCAGGGAGGGTCTGCCTCGGGGTGTCTGGCTCCAAAGGCCCCCACCGTTTCCGTGTCCACCTCACATGAATCTGGTCTCTTTTCAACATTTTTCACTGAATGGTGTCATGTGATATGCAACAGATGATAGTATCAATTTTGTTCCAAACTCTACATGGTCCGCTTATTAAAATACTCCTATAAAAGTTAATGCTGGAAATGTACATAAAAATCACACCTTAAAGAAAAATATATTTGTCTATTTGTCTGTGATGGGTCTTAGCTGTGACATTCAGGAGGCAGCATGTGGGATCCTGTTCTCCAAGCAGGGATCTAACTCAAGCCCTCTGCACTGGGAGCTCAGAGTCCCAGCCACTGGACCACCAGGGAAGTCCCTCTTTTAAAAAAAAAAAAAACGTGAAATAATGTGCTGACGAGGAGATAAAGAAGTTGGAACCCTTATGCAGTCTTAGTGGGAATATAAAATGATGCAGCCACTGTGGAAAACAATATGGCAGTTGTTCAAGAAATTAGATTATTCTCTGTACTTGAGAACACTTTTTTTTTTTGGCTGTGTGACACATGGGATCTCAGTTCCCCTACCGGGGATAGAACGTGTGAAGCTTGCGTCAGAAGCTGGGAGTCTTAACCACTGGACTGCCAGGAAGTCCCCTTAAAGACATTTTTCTTTAAAGAGGAAGAAAAACATGCCACGTCTTCTGATCACAATGCCAAAGAATGTTACAAACTACTGCAATAAAAACTGAGAGTGGAAACTAAAAGATATCCCAAGCTGAAATCAAACCAACATGGATAATTAACAGTTTTGACCTTCTAAGTAACTCAGATCAATGTGTTCAAATAGGCACGCAGCATTGATGAGACGATGCTACAGGCCGATTAGAACAGCTGAAATAATAAAACACTGGTGATACCAAGTGCCAATGCAGGGGACCACGAGTCTGATCCCTGGCCCGGGAAGATTCCACGTGCTGTGGAGCAACTGAGCCCCTGTGGCACTCCGGCTGAGTTCACGCGTTGCAAGTGCTGAAGCCCCCGTGCCCAGAGCCCCCGTGCCCAGAGCCCATGTTCTGCAAGGAGAGAAGCCACTGCGATGGAAGCCCACACGCGGAAACCAAGGGTAGTCCCTGCTCGCTGCAACTGGAAAACGCCTGCAGCAACGAAGACTGCGTGCAACCAAAAGTAAACAAATAATATATTTTTTTAAAAGACAACTATTAAGGACTAGCCCAGGGAGTTTCCTTCCGGTGACAGAACAGTTCTGCCTCCTGATTTGGTGATGCTTATTCAAATCTACACATTCGATAATATTTCCAAGAATCATGTACACACACACACGAATGCATGTAGTAACTGGTAAAATGTGCATGTAGTAACTGGTGAAATTGTCAAATAAAGGTGGTAATTTACTTAACAGGATTGCACCAGTGCCAGCTTCCTGGTTTTAACAATGCACGATGGTTGTGTAAGGTGTAAAGGGAACCTGGGTGAAATACACAAGAACCTTGTTCTAATTTTGCAGTTTCTTCTGTGTCTTGAAACCTTTCAAAATAAAAACTTATCATTTAGGAAAAAAAGAGAAAAAAAGATGTAAATGAAAAATAATGAAATAAAACTGCAACATATATTACAGAAAAAAGAGATGCCATTCAAAATGTATGGAGCTCCTATAAATCACCATGAAAATAAATAGCTCAATCAACGTGTGGACAAATATCAGGAAGTTCAGAGAAGAAATACAAATGTCCATATGTCTACATTCAACCTCACTAATAATCAAATACATTCAGAATAAGACAAGGAAATCTGAGTTTCCATCCATGAAGACTGATGGATACAGAGGAAGAGCCACTCCCAGGCACTGCCAGTGAGAGTAGGGATTGGCCAACAGCCTAACCTGCAACTTGGTGGCACCTATCCAAATTTTAAATGTTTACCTCACTGGATCCAGTCATTCTTCTTCTAGGAAACACAAAGATATATGTTGCAGTGTCATTTATAATAGTAAAAAACTGGAGATGGCTTGCATACTTGTTACAGGGGGCTGGTTAGACAAACTGCAATAATGGTGACTACTACTCACTTGCTGCTTTCAATGTTCCAGGAACTTTCCTGAGTATTTTACATGTAGTAACTCAGTTTAACCCTCACAACCATCCTATGAGGTAGGTTCTAAACACTGTTATTATGCCTGTTTTACCACTGGGGAGACGGGCCAGTGAGGAGCTGATGATGGAAGCATGTCTACTCAAGAAAGACAAAGAAGTTCTTACTCTCCCCACTTTTCCTTTAATTACAAAACTGTAGCCCAGTAAGTTCTTGGGGGTGTGGCATCCCTTTGCCCACCCGACTGTAAACCTTACAAGCATCTTATTCTGATAAGCCACTTCTTATCTATCACTTTGCCTCTCACTGAATTCTTTTCTGCTCTGAGACATAAAGAACTGGGATACAGGAGCTCTTCGGAGCCCCTGAAATGACATCAAATGGTTTCAAAAATCATTCTGCTCCTGGAGTAGGAAATGGCCACCCACTCCAGTCTTCTGCCTGGAAAATCCCTTGGACAGAGGAGTCTGGGGTGGGGGCTACAGTCCATGGGGGTTGCAAAGAATTGGACATGACTAAGCACTCACAACTTGGAGATGCTGAGATAGGCAGGATCAGTCTTCCTAACTCCTTGAGATAGAAACCTGAGACCCAAGGAAATTCTGTAACTTTCCCAGGATCACACAGCTGTGGTGTGTCCCACCGAGCCCGACTCTAGAGCCTATGCTGTTTTTTAATATCAGCATTTCCTAAATTATGTTTTGTTCCATGAAATACATGTTTTCGTAAGCAAAAAAAACAATAATCCATTGTGCTCTACACATACACAGTGCTGTATGTCAACTATATCTCAATGAAACTGGAAGAAAAAAGCATATAGGAACTACACAGCCTGGGGCGCTGCCCTTAGCCCCCACACCCCAGCCAGGGGACGTGTGTCTTGCAAAGCTCTTCCTCTGGCTGGAGCTCATTTTTCCCTCGAGGTGAAAGTGAAGCTTCCAGGAGGATGCAGAAGGTGCTGACTTATGTAGGGGGACCACCCTCTCCAGAGCTCTCCAAGGCCGGCTCTACCCTGGGGAGCTGATACCCTTCCCAGGTGAACAAAGTAAACTAACTTCAAAAGAAAAACAATAAGCTGGATTACGTGCACATACCTGCTCAGTCATGTCCAACTCTTTGTGACCCGATAGACAATAGCCCGCCAGGCTCTTCTGTCCATGGAATTTCCCAGGCAAGAATACGGGAGCCGGTTGTCATTTCCTTCTCCAGGGGATCTTGCCAGCCCAGGGATCAAACCAGCATCTCCTGCATCTGCTGCCATTGGCAGGCAATTGTTTACCACCGAGCCACCTGGAATGGAAGTCATACCATCAACAGTGGAGATTAGAAGGAAAAGAGCAAGAATTTAAACTTAAGAAGCCTACAGAAGTCTGGATTTGGGATTTTAAGAAACACATTGCTTTTGAGATGCTAATATTTGTGCCACATGGTGGAAACGACATCCCCTGCAACTACTTTAACTTACCACGAAGATGTTTAAAGATCAACTTACATGTGTACAAAGGAGCATGCTACTTTTCAATGTCATTTTTTAGGGGCTACCCCAGGAAAAAGAAAAGCCCTGGTCTCAGTCCTGCACTGTGCTGGCTGCCTGATTCTGTCTGGATGACTGATGCCCTGAATCTGTTTGTCTGGAATTTAGGGTTCCACCAGGCTGTGGGGGCAAGAACTGCCTAAATTCTTCTCCCATCTTCGGTATGGTTGAGGCCCATATCAAAGGCTCCAACTGTTTGGGGCAAGGAGGGGTGGGGTTCTTCCTGCTTAACCATTTCCTGCCCAATTCTGGTGAGCTGTACATAAATTAATTTCAAAGTTTTAACTAAAAGGGTAGGCCAGGGCTTCCCAAGTAGTCCAGTGGCTAAGAATTTGCCAGCCAATGCAGGGGACACAGGTTCGATCCCTGGTCTGGGAAGATCCCACATGCCATGAGGATAACTAACTCTTGAGCCACAACTACTGAAGCTGGTACCCTAGAACTTGTGCTCTGTAGGGAGAGAAGCCGCCCCAAGGAGCCTGCCTGCCACAACTGGAGAGCAGCCCCTGCTGGATGCAACTAGAGAAAACCTGTGGGCAGGATTTCTTCTAAGAAGAGACATTCTCTTTAACAAATGCTAGTTCTCTTCAAACCATGAAAAAAGGTGAATTTCAAAGATGTCCTCCTTCTCATTAAATAGGAGAAAATCTGGGCTTTTGTGGGCTTCCCAGATGGTACTAGTGGTAAAGAATTCACCTGCCAGTGCAGGAGACTCAAGAGACGTGGGTTCAGTCCTTGGGTTGAGAAGATCCCTTGGAGCAGGAAACAGCAACCCACTCAGTATTCTTACCTGGGAAATTCCACGGACAGAGAAGCCTTGCAGGCTACAGTCCATGGGGCTGCAGAGAGTTAGACACAAAGGAACACATAATTTTTCCTGGGCTTTTGACCCAAGCCCCCTCATGTATCTCTTTGTTCTTTGGTCCAGTACAAAGTTCTTGCAGGCTGGAAGTGCTTCTTGGTGCAGCTGGGATTCACAGTCTAGGTTCAAGATCTCTATGCCATGATGCCTCTTCTTCCTCATTCTTTGAATTCAACCATTTTGTGTCCACTCACGGGCACTGCCTTCTTCACCCCCATCCCCATGCTCAATCTGACGACCTAAGACGGCACAGCAGACAATGACAAGCTGAGGAGTGATGGGGCAGCCCCATAACACAGATATCAGGCCTGAAGAGAGCAGTCAAGTTGCTGCTCAGACCAGGCACACACTGGAGCTGGGATGTCCAGAGGTGACACCCTTTAGCATGGATGTCATCAGACCTGGCTAGTTAGGACAGGCCTCAGGTCAGAATTTCAAGGGATGGATGCTTTCATGAGAGTAAGAATTAGGAGAGGAGGCATAGGGGCTTCGTGGAGTTGAGACACTTGGGCCTGGTTCCCTCTTCCTAATGAGTTACCCCTTTGTTTCCTTGGAGGAAACTTGGCCCCCACTTGTGATGGCCGGCGGGTGCAGCAGGGCCCTCTGGCTTGGGCGACAGGGGCTGCTTCTGCTTCACTCATCGGCATGAGGAATACTGTGGTGGTATGGGGAGGAGAAAAAACAGATGGGGACAGAGGGGCTGGAATAGCAAATCCAGGGCTGTGGTTAACTGACGACCCAGAGATGAACTGAGCTAGGAACCTAAGAAAAACACACTGGAGTAATTTGAGTTTTGTGTTCCAAGGAGCTAAGAGTGTTCAGCGAGACTGACTAAATGGCAAGGATTGAGCTAAATATCTTAGCCCATTTAGTCCTTAGGCTCACCCCATGGTGTAGAAATCATCACGCCCATTTTATCAGTAGAGCAACGGGCTCAGAAATGTCAAGTGATTGGTCCAAGGCCATCAAATAAATAAGAAGTGACACAAATTCAGACCTGAATCCAGTGTTGGGCCCTTTATTCCACTATGCTGACCTGGTCTAAAAGCACCTGAACTGCCAGGAAGTGAATTGTTGGGGTTTTGTGGGTGGATTCTCCTGGGCTTTTCTTCTCTCCCTCTTGAAGTTGTTATTTAGCTAAGATGGTGGGCAGTGGCCTAGGATATTTTATCTCTGTGCTGGAGCTGATCCTGCTTTTCCCCCTCCCCTCCCTAGCCCCTTATTGTTTAGTCCCTAAGTCATGTCTCTTTTGCAACCCCATGGACTGTAGCACACCAGGCTCCTCTGTCCACAGGATTTTCTAGGCAAAAATAGTGGAGTGGGTTGCCATTTTCATCTTCAGGGGATATTCCCAACCCAGGGATCGAACTGAGTGTTCTGTACTGGCAGGCGGATTCTTCACCACTGAGCCATCAGGGAAGCAAGCCCGCAGCCCCCTACACACTCACTAAAAGCAGGAATTACATCTTATTTGTTTAGGCTGCTCTCAGTCGACCAGTTCAGAATAACATTAAGGTGGCTGCACCCCCATCCTCCCAAACACACACACACCATTGTACTTAGAAAAAAGTCAATATGATGGCCTCTTTATCCAGGGAAGAAGGCTATTAGAGAAGAAATTATTCAGTAATAAGCAGACAGGAAGCTGAATTGGGGAGAGAACTAAACTAACCTTCTGCTAAGTCGCTTCAGTGGTGTCCGACTCTGTGCGACCCCATAGACGGCAGCCCACCAGGCTCCCCCGTCCCTGGGATTCTCCAGGCAAGAACACTGGAGTGGGTTGCCATTGCCTTCTCCAATGCATGAAAGTGCAAAGTGAAAGTGAAGTCGCCCAGTCGTGTCCGACTCTTAGCGACCCCATGGACTGCAGCCTTCCAGGCTCCTTCATCCATGGGATTTCCCAGGCAAGAGTACTGGAGTGGGGTGCCATTGGACCTGCAAAGTCATGGCCTGACATTCTTATTTTTCTTTCTTTTTCAAGTCAGTCTTTCAGACATAGCCTGGAAGGGGCAAACCCACAGCCTTTGGGAGAGGGGCTTGACCTGGGCCCAGGAAGACTGGAGCAGGGTTCTGGAGACAGACAGGAGAGTATGGAAAGGCCCAGACTGGAGGAAGGAGGGTAATATGGGGTCCCTCCGGGGTAAGATAGGGGGGTGCATTTTCAAAGGAGATAGATATATGGAGGGGGATGTCCCTTGGCAAGTTTTCTGGCATTAGGCAGAGAGACTGGAGGGCAGAGGGAGGTGGACCCAACTCCACTCCTCAGCCCACTGCCTCGCTCTCGAAATTCCACAGCCCACAGTCATGCCTGGAATGGAGTATTCCATCTTCCTGCTTCCCAATGATGTGTTTTCAACAGAGAAGTCTGAGCATCCAGAAAGTCTGAAAGGTGGGGTGCCAAGTTCAGGAAGAGGAAGGAGGTGCTCTAGAGCCACATACGTAGCTCAGTTTAGAGGAGGGTTGACTTGCTTCCTAGCAGTTGGGAAACAAAGAACTCCATGGAGGGGAGGGCCTGATAGACTGCAGAAAGGAAATCTCATCAACAAACTGTGGGATACCCACACAGGGGAATATTGTTCAGCCTTAAAAAGGAATGAAGTTCTGACTCAGGCTACAACATGGCTGAATGCTGAAGACATTATGCTACAAGTCATAGGGTGTAATGCATATCTAGTTAATAATATTGTATTGCATATTTGAATATTGCTGAGAGTAGATCCTAAAAGTCCTCATCCCAAGAAAAAAAAACTAACTATGTAGGGAAATAGATGGGGAAACAATGGAAACACAGACTTTATTTTGGGGGGCTCCAAAATCACTGCAGATGGTGACTGTAGCCATGAAATTAAAAGACGCTTACTCCTTGGAAGAAAAGTTATGACCAACCTAGACAGCATATTAAAAAGGAGAGACATTACTTTGCCAACAAAGGTCCGTCTAGTCAAAGCTATGGCTTTTCCAGTAGTCATGGATGGATGTGAGAGTTGGACCATAAAGACAGCTGAGTGCCGAAGAATTGATGCTTTTGAACTGTGGTGTTGGAGAAGACTCTTGAGAGTCCCTTGGATTGCAAGGAGATCCAACCAGTCCATCCTAAAGGAAATCAGTCCTCAATATTCATTGGAAGGACTGATGCTGAAGCTGAAACTCCAATACTTTGGCCACCTGATGAAAAGAACTGACTCATTTGAAAAGACCCTGATGCTGGGAAAGATTGAAGGCAGGAGAAGGGGATGACAGAGGATGAGATGGTTGGATGGCATCACTGACTCAATGGACATGAGTCTGACTGAGCTCTGGGAGTTGGTGATGGACAGGGAGGCCTGGTGTGCTCCAGTCCCTGGGGTTGCAGAGTCAGACACGACTGAGCAACTGAACTGAACTGAACTGATGGTGACAGATGTTAACTAGTTTATTGTGGAGATTATTTTGCAATGCACACAAATACTAAATCATTATGTTGTGCACCTGAAACTAATATAACATTATATGTTAACTGTACCTCAATTTTAAAAAGCTGTAAAACATGGCAATACCTAAACTATTTTCTATTAAAAAAAAGAATAAAGAAGACATTACGCTAAATTAAAAAAGCTAGACCCAAAAGGACAAATATTGTAAGAATGCATTCACATGAGGCACTTATATTCATATAGAAAGTAGAATTTAAAAAAATAACTTTATTTATATTTGGCTGCACTGGGTCTTTGTTGCTTTGTGAGGGCTTTCTCTAATTGGGGCAATTGTGGTGAGTGGGCTTCTCATTGCAGTGGCTTCTCTTGTTGGGAAACAAGAGCTCTAGGGTGCACAGGGCTTCAGCAGTTATGGTGCATGGGCTTAGCTGCTCTGTGGCATGTGGGATCTTCCTGAACCAGGGATCGAACCCCTGGCTCCTGCACTGGCCAGCGGACTCCCATCCACCATGCCATCAGGGAAGTCCAGAAAGTAGAATGGTTTTTACAAGAGATTGCTGGGAGGGAGGAATGGGGAGCTAGTGTTTAATGAGATGATAACACGTTCTGGAGATGGATGGTGACAATGTTTGCATAATGCTGTAAATGAGCACTTGAAAATGGTTCAAACAGTGAATTTTAGCTTAGGTATATTTTACCACATGCAAAAAAAGATAAATTAATCTAATAAAACCTTTAGATCTTTCAGTTTAAATACAGGGATTAGCAAGACAAGTTAAATGATAATGTGAAGACACATGAGAGAAATGTAGAATGTGGGACAGTCTACAAGAAAACTAGCCTGGACTTTGAAAAGTTTGTGTCATGGAGGAAAAAGGTGGAGGAGTTGTTGGAATCAAAAGAGACTAAAAACACACAATAACCAACTGTAATGCATGCATTTAATAGGATCCTGCACCAAAAATGAACAAACCAAATTAAGAGACTTATGGACTAGATATTGATTGATATACAGAATTTATGTTAGTTTTCTTAGGTCTGAATATGGCATTGTGGTTATGTTAGAAAATGTGGATACTTTTAGGAGCTACATGCTGCACTATGCTGAAATATCTAGGTGTGAAGTATCATCTACAACACACATCAAATGATCCAGAAAAAAACAGTGTCACATACCTGTAGAGGAGGATGGAGCAAATAGGGCAAAAGGGAAAAAACTGTTGAATCCTAGGTGATGGGTGAACACTGTAGACTTCTTCCCATTTTTCTGTACGTTGAAAACATTAAAAAAAATATATATATTTATCTGGCTGTGTGGGGTCTTAGATGTGGCATGTGGGATCTACTTCCCTGACCAGGGATTGAACCCAGGACCTCTACAGTGGGAACCTGGAGTCTTAGCCACTGGACTACGAGGGAAGTGGCTGTAGAATACATTTCTTAAATTAAAAAAAAAATAATTTATTTATTATTATTTTATGTTTTGGCTGTACTAGGTCTTGGTTGCTGTGCGGGGGTTTTCTCTAGTTGCTGGGAGCAGGGGCTTCTCATTGCCACTGCTTCTCTTGTTCTGGAGCTCTGGGTTCCAGGATGCGTGGGCTCTGTAGCTGTGGCCTGCAGGCTCTGTTGTTACAAGGCATGTGGGATCTTCCTGGACCATAGATGGAACCGAGTCCGCTGCATTGGCAGGCAGATTCTTATCCACTGGGCCACCACCACGGAAGTCTCTGTTGAAAATACTGTTAATAATAGCATGGCGTACTGGGGCCAGGGCCAGAAGGTGCAGAAGGTGATGGTGCAGCCCATCAATCTCATCTTCAGATACTTGCAAAATAGATCGCGGATTCAGGTGTGGCTTTATGAGCAAGTGAATATGCGGATAGAGGGCTGTATCATTGGCTTTGATGAGTATATGAACCTCGTATTAGATGATGCAGAAGAGATTCATTCTAAAACAAAGTCAAGAAAACAACTGGGTCGGATCATGCTAAAAGGAGATAACATTACTCTGCTCCAAAGTGTCTCCAACTAGAAGTGACAGATGAAGTGAGAAATTGTTTGGCAATACCAAACAACTGGGTTTTTTAGGTGTCCTTTGTTAGAGATGTAGCTCTAAAACGTGTATTCATATTGTTCTGCTCACCCTTATGTTATTACCAGATGACAATAAATGCTGTGGGACTGTTCGTATCAAAAAAAAAAAAAGAAAATACTGTTAATAAAAAGTTGGAAGAGAAAAGTTGCAGCTGTGCAGTGAAAGGAGCTGTGTGACCTTGGGCAGTCTCCTTGCCTCTCGGGCCTTCAGTTCAGTTCAGTTCAGTCGCTCAGTCGCGTCCGACTCTTTGCGACCCCATGAATCGCAGCACGCCAGGCCTCCCTGTCCATCACCAGCTCCTGGAGTTCACTCATACACACGTCCATCGAGTCGGTAATGCCATCCAGCCATCTCATCCTCTGTCGTCCCCTTCTCCTCCTGCCCCCAATCCCTCCCAGCAGCAGACTCTTTCCCAATGAGTCAACTCTTCGCATGAGGTGGCCAAAGTACTTAGTCTCAACCTAAGACCAGGTCTGAAAACACCTACTTTCCCACTGTCTCCGGATTAAAGTGTAAATCGCCTGGTCCAGCGGCTATAGGGTCATCGTCATTAGTATTACTATGACAGTCTCCAGTACGATGTCAGGTATATATGGAGGCGTGAGCGGCATCGGGAAACTCACTTGAGCTCCCTGAAACTCACTTGAGCTCCCTGGGTGAGCTGACCCTTAGTGATGCTGCCTAGGGGTGGAGCGAGCGAGGGGCAGGGTAGATGTCACTACGCCGCCTCTCACGCGCCTCCAGGCGGAAAAAAAAAGTGCGACTTCTGTGGGGCGTGGCCACTGGGGGGCGGGCGGCGGAAGCGGGGTGAGGCTTGCGGTGGCCGGCGTGGGATCGCAAAGCTATGAATGAGCTAGGCCTCCCGGAAGTTGGGGGCGGAGCCTCCGTGTGCGGACCAGTCGCAGAGTAGCTGTCAAAACGGGCGCTGAAGGGAAAAGGGGGAAGATCCCAGCGCTTGGCGGCTGCCGGGAGCATCCTCTCTTCCGGGGATTGGGCCGGACCTGGTCCCGCCGGGGCCCTTTCGCTCTACAGTACCCAGGGAAAGAGACGGACGGGGCCACTGCAGACCAGAACCTTGATCCGGATGTGTGACCCCTCGGCGGGGCCACGTAGCCTTCGGCCCTTTCTTCCTCCTTTGTAAAGTGAGAGCAGTAAAAACCCGATGTAGGAGGAAGTCGGGACAAGCCGGAATGACTCAGAGGTGGGAGGAGGGGACGGTGAGGAAGGCGGCTTACCGTCCCCCACCTCCACCACCACTGCCTCGTGGCTGTTCAACAGAAAATGAAGTCACAGCTTCTGGCTCTCAGAGTGCCTTTATGGTACCCGTGCACAGACTGTATAGCAGGAGCTTATAAAAAAGCACATGGTGCCTGGGGCAGCAACCAAAAGGAGCAGCTCGGATATGGATTACCCGAAATCGGAATGTGAGTCAGGTATCAGAGGATACCAAGGACTCCTCGATAGTTTTGTTAGTTTCATGGCTGATAAAGCTATGATCACATCTGTCAATAAAAACACCCATTTTCTGGAGGTACATGCCGACGGGGAAACTGACAATGTCTGTGAGTTGCTTTCAAACACATGATTGAGACCAAAGTTTTAGTTGTTGCTTTGTCTAAGAGATACAATGGTCGCTGATCTTTCTTCTCAGGCTTAGAGAACACTTTAAACACAGTATACAGTACTCTAAGAAATAGACCTCTGTGGGGAGGGTATCTTCCCTACCCCCACCTCTTAAAAGTATTATATCTAGAAAAGACATTGTACAAAGTCCAAGCCTCACTCAGTGACAGCCCTGAGTGTGTGCGCTGTTAGAGCTTATCCTGGTTAATCATTTCTTTCCTGGATCTCATCAGTCATTTCTGGCGTTTTGCCACATGCAGGGCAAAAATCTACCGCAAATTTGCAAGGCCAAGTGTAAAGCAAAATTAAAATGTTACTAAGTTTATGTCTCCACCATCACCCCAATGGAGGGTTTCAACCTCCTCTTCAAGCTCTTTGAGGCCCAATAAGCAGTAAATGGGCTTGTTTAGGCTTCCCTGGTGGCTCAGACGTAAAACGTCTGCTTGCAGTGCGGGAGACCGGGGTTCGATCCCTGGGTCAGGAATATCCCCTGGAGAAGGAAATGGCAACCCACTCCAGTACTCTTGCCTGGAAAATCCCATGGACGGAGGAGCCTGGGGACACAACTGAACGACTTCACTTTTAAAGCAGTAAATGAAGTCATAGTTATTCAATCATTCTCTGAACTTTTTCTCTGAATCTTCGCTCAGTTTTCAATTTTAATAACACTGTCTACGTTAAGGACCAGATTTCAGGGGGAAACTTCACCAAAGACCCTCTCTCTCTGTTATCAGCTTGAAGGTTTACAATGGACTTCGTATTGTTCATGAATGACCTCATTTAGTCTTCTCATTTTATTAGAAAGCCCACAGCTTAGATATGGCTGCAAGCCCATTTCACCAGCGAGGGGACAACAGATGACGTGTCCAAGGGACACAGCCATTGCACCCCGGGGACCCTGTAGTTCCGCGGCCCTAACCGTTAGGCGGTCACCACCGGCCAGCCCCCTCCTTTGCCGGACCTCAGGAACCTGGCACCCCCACCCGGGTACACACACGTATCCAGATCGCCGCAGCCACATCTCCCTCGCAGCCAGGGGCGTTTTAAGGGCCTCCGTACCAAGCTCATATGCAAAAACCATTTACGCGGAACCGAGAGCCGGGTTCCAGAGAGGTCTTCAGAGAGGTGGGGCTCCGCGGGGGTGGGGAATTCTCTCCCGCTCGCGGGCTGGCGGGCTCCAATCGCGTTGCTTCATTCAATCCCAAACCGTCCCGGGGACGCGCGCGAGAGCCTGCGCGCCCGCTAGGGCGCACGGAGCGCGCAGGGGCTGCAGCCTTTGTGCGACTAGGCCCTCGGCGAGGCGGACGGCGGCGCCCGCGGCCCCCCAGAGGACTGGGAGGGGCAGGTGCCGGGGGGTCCCGGTAGGGCAGGGACTGGGGGGTCAGCCTGTGCTCCCGCGCAGCGCTTGAATCTGTGTGGGGTGGGCGGGGGCAGCCGGGATCCAGCCAATGGGGAAGTGTCCCCGCCCACTGGGCCGGCGCCGGGAGCTTTAAATATTCCCCCGCGGGGCCGTGCAGGGGCTCTCGGGACTCGCGCGCAGCCCCTATCGCGCTGACCTTCTCGCCACCATGCTCTCCGTCCGCGTCCCGCTCGCCACCATCGCTGACCCGCAGCAGCAGCAGCTCTCGCCCCTGAAGGGGCTCAGCCTAGCAGACAAGGAGAACACTGTGAGCGCCGCGGGGGGGCGGGGGCAGGGCGGCAGGGTCCTGTGGGTGGGTGGGTGGGGGCTCGGGCAGGCCTCTGACCACGCGCCTCCCTGCAGCCCCCTTCCCTCAGCGGGACCCGCGTGCTGGCCAGCAAGACCGCGAGGAGGATCTTCCAGGAGCCCTCCGAGCCGGTGAGTAGGTGGGCTGCGGCGGGAGCGCCCGGCGAGGGGGCGCTGCAGGCAAGGAGGTGCGGGCGGAGGCTGCTTGGCGCCAAAGCCTCATTGTCTGCTCTCAAACCCTACCCACCTCTCCTGGGCGCGCGCTGCTTTCCCGCCAAAGTCTGTTCCCTCCCCAGCACCACTGCACATCTGGACATTTCCTATTTCCCTAAACTCCTATAGAATCCAAGTATGACAACCGACTTGTATTCAGCCCCATGAAATTGGAGGTATACCTCATTGGAGGTATTCTGCTTGAAAAAAAAAATGACAGTTTCATGGTTCGCCCTATACTTAACTTTTTTTTCCCTTACTTTTTCTCCCCCAACAGAACCCTAAGCTATCTGCCCCCAGTGTGGAGGACGAACCACTTCTGAGAGAAAACCCCCGCCGCTTTGTCATCTTTCCTATCGAATACCATGATATTTGGCAGATGTATAAGAAAGCTGAGGCTTCCTTTTGGACAGCTGAGGAGGTAATCAGATGCAGCAACTAGGAGACTTAAAAGACCCTTTGCCCATTGCCTCTCTAGAGGAAGACTCCAGCCGGGCCGGCTATAACATGTTTGAAATATGCTTTGCTGCCCTCTCTGTCCCTCTTTGGAATGGTTGTTCACTCAGGAGGTGAGATGTTCAAATTGGCAGAATGAGGAGTATATAAATCAGGTGGTGCTAGTAGACTTATTAAAGTTGAACAATTAGGCCTACGTCTGAGGGTCCTGCCGGCTTGAACCCTTTGTGCACTTTTGTATTTCAGGTGGACCTTTCCAAGGACATTCAGCACTGGGAAGCCCTGAAGCCTGAGGAGAGATATTTTATTTCCCATGTGCTGGCTTTCTTTGCAGCAAGTGATGGCATAGTAAATGAAAACTTGGTGAGTTCCCCCCATCTGCCCCTCACCCCCGAAAAAGTACCTTTATTCAAGATTTATGAGAGAACTAACAATTCTCTTTTTTGTCTTTTAAAATTTTGCACACTGAATGGGTATATATATATATATATATATGTATCTGTAAACCAGGGTTTATATTCTGTGGCATTCTCTGTTCTGTAGTGTACTTTGCAGTTATTTCTTCCTTATGGTATTTTTTTCCCCCAACTGTAGAGAAACAATGTTAAGACAATATTAAGTGATAGTAATAGATCCAGAACCCTAGTAACTATCTATTTGCTCTCCTTTTTGTGGCTTTGTTGTTTTTTTTAATAACTGGTCACATATATGTCTTGAGTGCATCCTCCTTGGAATGAATGGAAATGAATTACTATGTCTAGCTTATAATGATACAAAAAAGGAAGTGTGAGGCAACCAATGTTCATTGACTGAATTGCTGCTGGTAGATTTTCCTTAAACTGATCTTTGTGTTTTACCACTAGGTGGAGCGGTTTAGCCAAGAAGTTCAGATTACCGAGGCTCGTTGTTTCTATGGCTTCCAAATTGCCATGGAAAACATACATTCTGAAATGTATAGTCTCCTCATTGACACTTACATTAAAGATTCCAAAGAAAGGTGAGTATTTAGGTGGTGATATGCCAACATATTTAGGATTACTAGTTGTTACTTTTTGAAATTGTGTAGGGATAGGAAAATGACTCTAAAATGAGCAAGTCAAAGAAATTCCTAGCACCCATGGTCATGTCTGCTCTTAAGAACAGGCCTAAATGCACTTTACTAGTCCGTTGTTAAAAACAGTTATAAGGTTACTCCATCCTTTTAGAGCTGGAAACATACTAATGAACATCCAATCTAATGCCTTCTGAAAAAACATTCCAAGAGACTGTCTGATGAGCTAAAACTTAGGTTTGATAGTTTTCACGTCTGGCAAATCTGTCAACCTACAGTGTGAGGCTGGTACAGGGTGGAGTGGGTAGAGCATACAAAGTTGAAGATAAAACCAGCCTCTTAAGGGGCTTGCGACATAATATAGAAAATGAGACCTCGGAATATAGGTGGAGGAATTACATAATAAATAGCACAGAGGCAGCAGTGAACCATGAAATTAATTCAGGCACACAGCAATTTGCCTGAAACGATGGTATATATTGGGGGATAACCGAGAAGAAATGTGAGTAGCGTAGGGACTATTTTACATTGTCAGGATTGACTGGAGAGGAGGGGAGCACTAGAAATAGGCGTTTGAGTAGTCCGGATACTAAAGTCAGCTTCAGGACAAGAGCCTGTGTAGAACAGAAGTGGTGAAGCTGAGGAATAGCCTTTTGTAGATGATGTGGAAGAAAGTGAAGAGGGAAAATGAGTGGTGACTTGGAAGGCCAGCAGGATGGAGGAAACTCTGTGGGTGTGGAGGGTGGGGTTGTAAAATGATTTGAACATGTTTGCAGACATAAATGAGACAAATGAAAAAAGTTAGTAAAGGTAGGGCATGATTGGAGGAGATTACCAGAAGGCAGGGATCAGAAAGGCCTGATGGTTGAGCTTTGAAAGCTAGGGAGAGGCAAGACCCAGGTTGACAAGGAAAGAGAATGAAAGAAGCCCAAGGTCTGATGAAAACAAGCTCACTGGGACAGGCTGGGGAATCTCTGGACTCCCAAAGTAGGCACAGGGAGGAAGAGGGTATGACCTGAACTTGAAATAATGAAACCAATCAATGCTCTTGATAGACTGAGGTTGTGGGGCTCAGTATGAACTAATGAATACCTAAATTTTATTAACATAAACCAAATGGATTTTTGATATTTTTTCTAAAACATTGGAGGGAAAAGCAAGCTAGTAAAAAGAAAACATTTCAGTTTGAATCCCAAATTGGTCTTGGTCCCAGTGCTCTTACCTAGAAGCTGATACTAGAAGTCTTTGCTAGAATGACTGATCATCTGTGTGTGCCTACCAGGGAATTTCTCTTCAATGCCATTGAGACGATGCCTTGTGTGAAGAAGAAGGCCGATTGGGCCTTGCGCTGGATTGGGGACAAAGAAGCTACATATGGTAAGGGACTTTGCCCCTACTTACCGCTGAGCTTCATTTTCTAAGTGATTTTACTGGTTTGTTCCTATGAACACAGGCAGACACTCACAGAAATATTTTGTTTTTAACTGTAGGAGAACGTGTGGTAGCCTTTGCTGCAGTGGAAGGCATCTTCTTTTCCGGTTCTTTTGCGTCTATATTCTGGCTCAAGAAACGAGGACTGATGCCTGGCCTCACGTTTTCCAATGAACTTATTAGCAGAGACGAGGTGGGTCTAATTCAGATAATAGGCTGACCTACACCCCAAACACCTACAACCCTGTGTTCACTGAAGGGAACCCAAGATGTGAGATTGCCTTAAATGCACATTTAATATGTGGGTTCAACCATAGGCATCTTGGCAGAGAATGAAATAATTTGCTGAAATTATTTTGCTCATATTCTCAGTATACATAGGTATTTCGCTATCTATGGAATTTTTTTTTTAGGGGAAGTAATAGTATTTCTATCTGGTCTTCTGTGTGATCCTTCTGTACTTCAAAATTAGTTGGCGAACATCTCTGAATCCATTCAGGTCCAATATGTCTTTGAATGCACTTGGATTAAAATGCCAAAGAGGAAAGTAAAGGTGCCCAGATGTTCTGTATAACTCCCATCAGTGTTATCTGGGTGTGTGTGTTCTCAGTCATGTCTGACTCGGTGACCCTGTGGACTGTGTAGCACGCCAGGCTTCTCTGTCCGTGAAATTTTGCAGGCAAGAGATACTAGAGTGTTGCCATTCCCTTCTTCAGGGGCTCTTCCTAACCCAAGGATCGAACCTGCATCTCCTGCTTTGGCAGGTGAATTCTTTACCATTGAGCTGCCAGAGAAACCACTCCCAACATTCAGTTCAATTTAGTTCAGTTCAGTCGCTCAGTCGTGTCCGACTCTTTGCGACCCCATGAATCGCAGCATGCCAGGCCTCCCTGAATGCACTAAGACTTGCAGACTTGATTCACTTGAAATTGCATTACTATTACTGATTTTCCAGACATTAGGTTATAAATCTAAAAACTAACCAGCCTATTCAGAGTTTTGCCTTTCCTGCCAGAAGTAGTGGTGGTGAATGTTAAAGCTCAGGGCTGTAGGAAGGAAGAATGCTGAGAAAAATTTTCTCCCACTCCTTGGCAACCACAGAGGAGTGAGGACCAGACCTGTCTCGTGGGGCCCGAGCCTGCCTAGGTAACACAGCAGTTGAGTCATCTTCCCCTTGACTTTTGAAATGTCTGACCACACAGGATGTCTTACAAGAATGCCAGCCTAACACAGTTTCCTCTTCCACGTTAATGATAGAATTCTACTGCTCTGTTGGTGACTTTAAACCTTTTTCTTCTAGGGTTTGCACTGTGACTTTGCCTGCCTGATGTTCAAACACCTGTTGCACAAACCTTCGGAACAGAGAGTAAAGGAAATAATCGTCAATGCAGTTAGGATAGAACAGGTGGGTAACACGGGGAGGCCTTGTGCTTACTAGAAGACCTCTTAATGCTTCCGTTTTATTGAGAAGCTATGCTCTGGCCCCTAGGAGTTCCTTACGGAGGCCCTGCCTGTGAAGCTCATTGGGATGAATTGCACTTTGATGAAGCAGTACATCGAGTTCGTGGCAGATAGACTTATGCTGGAACTGGGCTTTAGCAAGGTAAAGTATTGTGGGTAGCCCTCTGGTTCTTTCTGAAACCAGTGTTCTGTGCTTATGTTTTGCTATGAACCTTTTCAGGTTTTCAAAGTAGAAAATCCATTTGACTTTATGGAAAATATTTCACTGGAGGGGAAGACTAACTTCTTTGAGAAGAGAGTAGGCGAGTATCAGAGAATGGGAGTGATGTCAAGTCCGACAGAGAATTCCTTTACCTTGGATGCCGACTTCTAAGTGACCTGAAGACGTGCTCTTACCTTGCTGATTTTTTTTTCCTTCTCATCAAAAAAGAAAAAAATCAGCCACTTGAACCATATCAACGAGCTACACCATGAATTGTCCATCATGTTTACTAATGGCATCTTTAGCACTGTGTAGCTACCTCAAAATCAATCCTGTTAATGCTAGTGGGGTCACCTAGATGGAAAGTAGTCAAAAGGTACTCGGGTTCTTGAAAGATCTTGTCTGTGTTTGGCTTTTGCAGGCAGGCTAGCTGAACAGGACTTACTTTGGGTCTTAACAGCCACTTTCTTGGCCTCCAAGTGTAAGGAATCCAGCAAGTTTGATCCGGAAAGATTATAAAAAGTAACCGCCACAAGGCTGTAGGAAGACATCAGACTCTCTGCTTCTGAGCAGATTTTAAAGTTTACTTATGATTTGTATATAAAACTGGCACTTTACATACAAATAAACATAGTTTGAACTGTCAGGGTAAAGGCTTGATTTTACCTAAATTTGTTGGTTTCTGCACCAAATATAAAAGTATTCTATTTACCAGTAGTGGGAGTCAATTCAAGAATTACTAGGTGACCAGAGTAGGTTAAGCCTATGTAAACTAAGCATGTTATTTTTCTTCTTTTCTTGAATGAATTGAATTGAAGCGCTTTTTGACTCAATCCTATGCATGCCTAGGTATTAATATCAGCCAGGTGGTGCCCTCTAGAACACAGGTTGGTGTCCTGCTCTGGAGCCCAGGTTGAGTATCTCAGGATAAGAGATGAGAGATCTCTAGGAACTAAAGTTCAGATCCAGGCTCACTGTAGGTAACCTGGGTGTGCGGGAGGGGCTGTATCATTTAGTTTCTCAAATTGTATGTTCCTCAACTTGGCAAGTTAGTTTGAAAGATCCTTGAAGAGTCTTCTTAGCAGGGATCCAAGATATAATATAAACATTGTAAGTTGGTTTTGAAATCACCCCTGAACGAAAGGACCCACCTATATAAGATCTTTCTCCTATTAAGTGGTAAAGGCAGGACTGAAATATCCCCTCCTAAAAGTTGAGTGTTTATTCTGATTTTGTGAAATTTGTAAGTAGGTGCTGTTGACTTAACCATTTATACTTTTAAGTTAGAAAAGTTTTATACTATCTGTTTTTTAAATATTATATCTGTAGTTTATACTTTGGAAAGCAATACTGAGTAGTTACCATTCAGTGCAATGACTTCTAGGATTTGCTTAAACCTTAGCATCATCTGCTGGATTCTTAAACGGCAATAGAAAACTAGTGTTATGTGAATAATTAATACATGTTCCACTCATATTAATTTCAGAAAAGAAAGTATAAACTTAATTGGTATATTTAATAGGGCTGGTTTGAATCAATCTGCCTTTTTATTCCTTCCTCCAAAAAAGGCAAGATGTAACATGGAAGGAAATAAGCGGCACTCATCAATCTTTTGGCTGTTTGTTAACACATTGTGTTGTGTGTTGGCTGACCACTGGCCTGTCCCATTGTCAGTTACCTTCATTGTATAAATGGTACAATAGTTGATTTAAAATTTTCTGTAATATGGGATCCTTCTCTATCTTAAATTATTGTTGTAAAGTTAATCCAGATTGTATGGTCCTTAAACTTAGGCAACACAAAAATAAACACTAGCTGGCATGGTCAGGTACAGGTGGAAGTTGGAAGCAAATTTTAGGATTCTGCCTCCCATTAGCTGTGTGATACAAGCATTAACTTCCACCAACTAGGATCCGGTTTCTTCATCCGTTTAAAGGGAAACAGACTTTGTCTAAAACGTCTCAAAATCCTAATATTGAGTACTGCACAAGTGTTCAGTGATTTCAATAAAACTGTTCTTGTGTTAGTTCCTTGGTAACATTTGTGTTTCAATCCAGGAAGAAAAAACTAGAAAGTATTTCATAAATATTGCATAGGGGTTCATGTGCTTTCTGCAGTTCTGGGGAGGGGGCTTTGTTGTGGCTGTTCTAGCACAAGGTGTGGGAAACGGCTTCACTTGAAAGGTGATGCCCCAAAGCATCTGCCGAACTGCATGCGGGTTTGTAAAACCAGGAGCAAGGGAGTTGAACTTGGCTCACAGTCTCAGGCGAGCCACCTCTTGGGGCCTGAGTCTCCTGGACTAGGGTTTTGCTTTGCTGGCCCCCATCAGACTGTCCCTCTTTTACAGACATTTACTGTCTGTAAATGCCCTTTCCTGGGGCAATCCCACTTCCCTTCACCTCTTCGTCCTTAAACTAACAAATTACTCATTGTGTCCCCACTGGTGATGTACAGTCATTCATTGAGCAAATGGCAGGCTCCCTGCCAGGCACTGTTCAGATGTCAGAGGTGGGTCAGAGGACAAGGTCGTCCCTGTGAGGTTAGGTTTACCCCTCAGGAGGAACCTGGGTGCCTAAGTAAATCCCAGTTAGATGAGAGTGCAGTTCTGGAGCCAAACCAGGGGAGACAGCCACGGGGATGCTGGTCAGGGGTAGCATTTAGGAGTGTGGAGACACTGCTTTCCCTGGTGGAGGCGGGTTTGGGATGAGCCTTCCCAAATGCTTTTTTTCTGCTTCGCTGCACCGAGATTCCTTCCCTGTACTCCTATGAAGAATGTTCACTTAGGAGGCACAGATTTTAGCCACTTCCTGTCTTAGAGCTTGGGCTTCCCTCGAAGCTCAGTGGTAAAGAATCTGCCTGCCAATGCAGAATGTAGATTCAGTCCCTGGGTGGGGAATCCCATGGACAGAGGAGCCTGGTGAGATACAGTCCACAAAGTCACAAGAGATAACTACCTTATCACACAGCCTCCAAGGATTATACCCTTGGAGTGGCTGGTGGATGCCATTGAATTTGTGCTGGCATTTGGAGTAGGTAGAATTGTGTTCTGTGTCCTGGAGGAGTCTCAGTGGAGAGCTTTGCCTTTTATCCCCAAAGCACCATCATACTTCCAGGCAGCTAGCTGTGCTCTAAGGACCATCAACTAGTAGCCTCCAAGCAGGCAGCCCAAGGTCATGTTTTTTCTTGCAACCCACCTATGGTGGCTGCCCGAGCCCTCAGATACACCCCCCATTGAGTTTACCTTGGGAGAGTCTGAAACATTTGACATTGGGATGGACTTTATATGGTTCAAACCAGTGGTTTTCAGTGCTGGTGGGCATTATAATCACCCATGGGCTTTAAAACACCTGGTAACCTGGATCCCACTTTCGGTTTCACTGGATGTGCTTTCTGATTGGGCTCCAGATGTACTGAGTCCCAGCACTTATGTAGGAGGCACATTTAGTCACTCCTGATCCCTGGGATTCTGCTCCCTTGGTGTGGCCCAGCCCGGCTGCCATAATAGTGGTGGGAGCCTCCCCTTGCCTGCCAGGCATTGCCTGACCTGTGATCCAGCCTGAGGACTGGCTTCTTGCAGAGATGGTATTTATAAGTGCCCTTTGGCCAGGGAGGGGCTTCCCTGATAGCTCAGTTGTAAAGAATCTGCAATGTGGGAGACCTGGGTTTGATTCCTGGGTTGGGAAGATAAGCTGGAGAAGGGGTAGGGTACCCACTCCAGTATTCTTGGGCTTCCCTGGTGACTCAGCTGGTGAAGAATCCACCTGCAACATGGGAGACCTGGGTTCGATCCCTGGGTCAAGAAGATCCCCTGGAGAAGGGAAAGGCTACCCACTCCAGCATTCTGGCCTGGAGAATTCCATGGATTGTGCAGTCCATGGGGTCGCGGAGAGTCAGACACAACTGAGCGACTTTCACTTTCCCTTTCTGGCCAGGGAGCTGTTCAGTAGGATTAAGATCCTGATAATGTCTTAACTTCAGAGCAAGACAATCCCAGCTCCTCAGTGAGTGACCACAGCTTTGAGGCCACACAATTGCATGGCTTGGCCCATTCAGACCAGCAAAGACTGCTTGGACCCTATCCACCCCATCCCCTTCTGTAGAGGGGGCTCCTCCTCCTGGTGTACCCTCAGTACAGTCATTCCCTGGAGTGGATTCAGTAACTACAACCACCTTGTTCAGTTGTGTCCAGTCCTATGGACTGCAGCACACTGGGCTTCCCTGGCCTTCACTAGCTCTCGGAGTTTGCTCAAAATTCATGTCTGTGAGTTTTAAGTCGATGATGCCTTCCAACCACCTCATCCTCTCTTGCCCTCTTCTCCTGCCTTCAGTCTTTCCCAGCATCAGTGTCTTTTCCAATGAGTTGACTCTTCGCATCAGGTGGCCATAGTATTGGAACTTCAGCTTCAGCGTCAGACTTTCCAATGAATGTTCAAGATTGATTTCCTTTAGGATTGACTGGTATGATCTTGCTGTCCAAGGGACTCTTAAGAGTTTCCTCCAACACTAGTTTGAAAGCAACAGTTCTTCAGCGCACATCCTTTATGGTCCAATGCTCACACCTGCACATGCTGCTAAGTCACTTCAGTCGTATCCGACTCTGTGTGATCCCATAGACGGCAGCACACCAGGCTCCGCCGTCCCTGGGATTCTCCAGGCAAGAACACTGGAGTGGGTTGCCATTTCCTTCTCCAATGCATGAAAGTGAAAAGTGAAAGTGAAGCCGCTCAGTCGTGTCCAACCCTCAGCGACACCTGTACATGACTACTGGACAAACCATAGTTTGGCTCTAAAGATTAAAGTGTGGCTTCACCAATTATACAGAGTGAAGTAAGCCAGAAAGAAAAACACCAATACAGTATACTAACACATATATATGGAATTTAGGAAGATGGCAATGACGACCCTGTATGCAAGACAGGAAAAAAGACACAGATGTGTATACCGGACTTTTGGACTCAGAGGGAGAGGGAGAGGGTGGGATGATTTGGGAGAATGGGAATTCTAACTTGTATACTGTCATGTAAGAATTGAATCGCCAGTCCATGTCTGACGTAGGGTGCAGCTTGCTTGGGGCAGGTGCATGGGGATGACCCAGAGAGATGTTGTGGGGAGGGAGGTGGGAGGGGGGTTCATGTTTGGGAACGCATGTAAGAATTAAAGATTTTAAAATTTAAAAAAAAAAAAAAAAATTAAAAAAAAAAAAAAAATAAAGTGTGGCTTCAGCAAGATGGCACCTGAAAACCCTCCTGCTTCAGACACCTCCCAGTGATAAACAAAAGTTAAATGTCTGCTGAGTTCCTGAGAAAGAGAGATTCTCAGATGCTGGGAACAAAGATAGTGACCCTGGGAGACTGCTTGGAAGAGCCCCGTTGGTTTCTTTAAGGAACCAACAATCTCTCTTGTTGGTTCCTTAGAGAAATCAGGGTAAAGGACCAAACACCCTTGAGTTAGCTGGGAGGGGTTGATCGGCACTAGGGGAGGAGTTAGAACCAAAACATCTGCCCAAAGCAGGACTTTGAAATAGACATAATCTCACTAGCCCTGGGGAGAGGATGAGGGTGTTGATCTTTCTGGACTTTGAAAAAGGCAAAACCCTAGGTAGGCCTGCACCTCTCGGGATTCGTGGTCTAGAAACTTGTGGGAGAGGCATACCCCCAACCCAGCTGTGCGTGGTTCCCACATAACAGAGTCCAGTGGTTAAGAATCGGCCTTCCAATACAGGGGACGCGAGTTTGATCCCTGGTCTGGGGAACTAAGATCCCATCTGTGTCAGGGCAACTAAGCCTGTGTGCCACAGCTAGAGAGAAACTGGGGTATTGCAATTAAGACCCGATGGAGTCAAGTAAAGTTAAATAAAATACTATTTTTTAAAAAAAACAGTCAAACAAGCCACATGACTGTAGGAACAATGGGTATAAAAATCTCAAGAATGTGGATAAATAAGATAATAAGTACTCTTGCCTGGAGAATCCCTTGTACAGAGGAGCCCAGTGAGCTACAGTCTGTGGAGTTGCAGAGTTGGACACGACTGAGCGACTGACACACACGTGATCAAAGGAAAAAGTGAATCAAACCGCAAAGAACAGAACTATAAAGAAATAACAGGCCGATTTTTAAAGAACCAGCTGGAATTTCTAAGAATACAACACTACTGGGATTCAAGCTCTTAGACCTTTAAAAATAGCTTAGTACGATTAGACATGGCTGATGAATCAGTGACCCTCAGGGATGTAGCTGTAAGGAATTACCTGAAAGTAGGTGGAAGACACCTTATTTCTAAAGGGAGTTCATACAGTGGGCAATGTCGAGGTAGTCATGTAACTTCCCGGAGTTGACTTGTCCTCATAATCAGAGTCCAGGGATGCCCATCCTCCCACTTCCAGATGGTACCTTCAGAGCAGGGTTCTGGGGCCAGTGTAGGCTGGCCAGGTGTGACCCATCACTGCTTGTGATGTGAGCAGGGCAAGTTTTGCAGTTTGGCCACACTCACCTAGGGACAAGCCAGGTGAGGGGTTGAGGCCAGGCCTGTAGCAGGGGAAGAGACATGGGGGACTGCTCCTGCACACAGGCCAGAATGGAGACAGCAGGGCCCTCCAAGTTTAGGGGTTGGGGCTGAGTCTTCCTGGGTGTGGCCTTGACCTGAGAGTTCAAGCTCTGCCTGAGACTTCCTGTGACCCAGAGAAGGCCTCTAACTCCGCACCCTCTGAATCGGCCCTCCTGGCTCTGCAAGATAGAATCTGCTTTAGGAGTGAGTAGAGCCTGGGAGAAGGCAATGGCAACCCACTCCAGTACTCTTGCCTGGAAAATCCCATGGACGGAGGAGCCAGGTGGGCTGCAGTCCATGGGGTCACTAAGAGTCCGACACGACTGAATGACTTCACTTTCACGTTTCACTTTCATGCATTGGGGAAGGAAATGGCAACCCACTCCAGTGTTCTTTCCTGAAGAATCCCAGGGACTGGGGACCCTGGTGGGCTGCCATCTCTGGGGTCGCACAGAGTCGGACACGACTGAAGCGATTTAGCAGCAGCAGCAGCAGCAGCAGCAGCAGCAGCAGCAGCAGCAGCAGCAGAGCCTTGGAAGGCTGGTTACCCTCTCCTTCCACCAGAGGCCACTGACGACCCTTGTTGCTCACAGTCAAAGTCTCGTGACCAGTCACTGTGGTCAGATGGCTTGAAAGGAGGATCTGGTTACTGCCAGCCAGAGCCAGGCTTAGGGCTTGCATTTAGTTTGGGCTAGCGGAGGCCCTTGTTTTTCCCCCAGGCCTTGGGGTTTAGGGTACCGAGGGTTTGGGGGTGCTGCAGCCGCCTTTCAACCATGAAGCAGGCCTGTATTGACAGTGCATCACACACACGGGAAAAGAGAGCTGATTTTCAGAGAAACAGTGTTCGTGACTTCATTTTCTGGATCCAGCCATGCCTGAAGTCCACACCCAAACTATTCCTTTAAGTAAGCCAATGAGTTCACAACAGCCCTGAGTTCCTGTGATCCGCAATCACCCTGGGGCAGGGAGAATTAGATCCATTTTATAGATATAGCCTTGAGGCACAGGGAGGTCACCTGCCTTGCTGGGAACCGCAGAGATAAACAGTGGCTGACCAGGACTGGAACTCACGTGTCCTGGCCCCATGGCCACACTCCATCCCTTTACCCCTTGGGAGTGATTGTTCTCCTTTATGGACTGGCATCCAGGCCACCATGCTGGTCCCAAGAAGCACTTCTGGAGCTGCTCCTGCTGCTCAGGGACCTTGCCAGGGGCCCGTGTCCTCGTCCTGCCTTCCCTGTGTACACCTGGTGCGGTGGGCAGGCTGCACTCTGCCACTGTGGGCCTGTGGCCCACCTCTCTGTAAATCAGAGAAAGTCATCACCGGCCCAGGCTTTGGAGCCACCCTTGGCTGCCTTCTGCCTGAGTCCCGCAAATAAGCTCGCAGTGAAGCACCAGGAAGGTTGAATCCCAGGTTTAGTAATGGGAAAAGTGACTGCCCTCAGGGAGTGTAAAATGGGAAGTTTCCAGTTGTTTCCAGAAGGTGCCTAGAAGCCTGGCTGCCTATGTGGGGTCTCCCCTTGGGGTGGAGAGCCTCTCCTGTGGGACCCCAGGGACCCCCGCCCCCACAATGCGCTCCTGCTTGGGAAGGCCTGCAGATGGGCGCCAGGGGGCCTCCCTCCTGTGAAGCCCGCTTCTGTCACTGCAGGGACAGCAGCAGCAAAGACGATTTAGAAACTGTCACCATGAGAATTAGGCGACTAGTCCTGGTGTGTTTTTCAAACAGCATTACGGAGATACAATTTCAGTGGTTTTTAGGATAGTCACAGAGTTGGGTTAACACAACCCACTTTAGAAAGAGACCTCGTCCCCCATCAGCAGCCCCTCTCCACTTCCCCTCCGCCCCAGCCCCCGGGGAACCAGTGATCAGCAGTTCTGTCTCCTTAGGTTTGATGTAACATAGTTTTGAGATGCTCGGTAAACAGAAGTTATTAATGGAAGAGTTACTGGATTTTATTTCTAAGACACATCACTTAGAATGTTAGAGGCAGCAAGGAGGGGATGGGTCTGCCTTGCAGAGAGAGATTTGATTTATATTTCAGAAAGCTCTTTTTCCCTTGGCACATTAGAAAAACATTTTGCATTAAAAAAAGATTCCTGACATTGCCCGGAAGGGGACTTGGCTGACTGAAATGCCGGGCAGGCTGGTGGACCTTCATTCCATCCCTCCCTGGTTCATCAAACATTAACCGAGCCCTCCTCCCTCTGCTGCGTGAGGGAGGCACTGAAGGTCAGGGGTCAGAACACCAGGCCCTGGGGCCAAATCTAGTCCGATGCCTATTTTTTACAGACTCTGAGCTAACAATGTTTAAAAATGTTATCAAAAGAATAAAATGTCATGATACATGGAAGTGATATGAGACCTACATCTCAGCACCCACTGGATGCTTCCTCCGGCACATGGCCACATGGCTTGTTTATGTATTGCGACAGAGGTTGTGCTGTGTGTGGAGCTGAGATGTTTTCTCTCTGGCCCTTTCTAAAAAGTGTTTAATGACCTCTGCGTGAGGCAGGACCTTGCTCTTGATGGATCCATGATCAAGTCAGGAAACGGGAAAGTGGTAGATGGTCAGTAATGGTTAGCTGGAGCCAGCAAGTACCCACTCGGGAGCTGGTTAGTACATTTTCAGGAATTTTTTGAGTGTATTCACTTGCTAGGGCCACCACAACAAAGCACCCTTGACTGGATGGCTTGCACGCAGACGTTTGCTTTCTCATAGTTTTGGAGGCTGGAAGTCCAAGATCAGGTTCTTGGCAGGTTTGGTTTCTCCTGAGATCTCTCTCCTTAGCTGGCAAATGACTACCTTCTCACCATGTGGTCCCGTGGTTGTCCCTCAATCTATGTGTGTGTTATTCTCTTCTTGAAAGGACACCAGTCAGATTGGATCAGGGTCCACCCTTATGATCTCATGTAGCCTTCATTACTTCTGAGGTAATGGGGATTGGGATTTCAGCATATGAATTTTGGGTGAGGGGACTCAGTTCAACCCATAGCACTGAGCATTGTTAATTACAAAAAATAGTTGTTAATTACAGCCATTTTTAAAAATTGTTGTTGTTCAGTTGCTAAGTCATGGCCAACTCTTTGCGACACCTTGGACTGCAGCATGCCAGGTTTCTCTGTCTTCCACGATCTCCTGGAGTTTGCTCAAATTCATGTCCATTGAGTTGGTGATGCCATCCAACCATCTCATCCTCTCTCACCCCCTTCTCCTTCTGCTTTCAGTCTTTCCCAGCATCAGGGTCTTTTCCAGTGAGTCAGCTCTTCACATCAGGTAGCCAAAGTATTGGAGCTTCAGCTTCAGCATCAGTCTATCCAATGAATATTCAAGGTTGATTTCCTTTAGGATTGACTGGTTTGATCTCCTTGCTGTCCAAGGGATTCTCAAGAGTCTTCTCCAGCATCACAGTTTGACCTTTGTTGGCAAAGTAAGGTCTCTACTTTTTAACGCACTGTCTAGGTCTGTCATAGCTTTTCTTCCAAGGAGAAAGCATCTTTTAATTTCATGGCTGCAGTCACCATCTGCAGTGATTTTGGAGCCCAAGAAAATAAAATCTGCCACTGTTTCCACTTTTTCTCCATCTATTTGCCATGAAGGGATAGGACCAGATGATATGATCTTTTTTAATGTCGAGTTTTCAGCCAGCTTTGTCACTCTCTTTCATCTTCATTGAGAGGCTCTTTAGTTTCTCTTTGCTTTCTGCCATTACAGTGGTATCATCTGCATATCTGAGGTTGTTGATATTTCTCCAGGTAATCTTGATTCCATTGGGATTCATCCAGCCGAGCATTTCGAATGATACACTCTGCATATGGGGGCTTACCAGGAGGTGCTAGTGATAAAGATCCCATCTGCCGGTGCAGGAAGCATAAGAAACTCAGGTTCAATCCCAGGGTCAGGAAGATCCCCTGGAGGAGGTCATGGCAACCACTCCAGTATTCTTGCCTGGAGCATCCTATGGACAGAGGAGGCTGGCAGGCTACAGTCCATAGGGTCGCAGAGTTGGTACAATTGAAGTGACTTAGCATGTACTCACGCACTCTGCACATAAGTAAGCAGGGTGACAGTATACAGCCTTGACATACTTTTTTCTCAATTTTTAACCAGTCTGTTTTTCCATGTTTAGTTCTAACTGTTGCTTCTTAATCTGCATACAGGTTTCTCAGGAGGCAGGTAAGGTGTTCTGGTATTCCCATCCCTAAGAATTTTCCACAGTTGGTTGTGATTCACATAGTCAAAGCCTTTAGCATAGTCAGTGAAGCAGAAGTGTGTGTTTTTCTGTAATTTGTTTGTCTTTTCTATGATCCAGTGGATTACAATTTGGTTTCTGGTTCCTCTGCCCTTTCTAAATCCAGCTTGAACATCTGGAAGGTCACGGTTCACGTACTATTGAAGCCTAGCTTGAAGGATTTTGAGCATTACCTTGCTAGTTTGTGAAATGAGCACAACTGTATGGTAGTTTGAACATTCTTTGGCACTGCCTTTCAGATTGGAATGAAAACAGACCTTTTCCAGTCCTGTGGCCACTGCTGAGTTTTCCCAATTTGCTGGCATATTGAGTACAGCACTTTCACAGCATCATCTTTCAGGATTTGAAATAGCTCAGCTGGAATTCCATCACCTCCACTAGCTTTGTTCGTAGTGATGCTGACTAAGTCCCACTTGACTTCACACTCCAGGATGTCTGAGTCTAGATGAGTGACCACACCATTGTGATTATCTGTGTCATGAAGACCTTTTTTGTACAGTTCTGTGTATTCTTGCCACCTTTTCTTAATTTCTTCTGCTTCGGTTAGGTCCTTGCCATTTCTGTCCTTTATTGTGCCCCTCTTTACAAAAAAGTTTCCCTTAGTATCTACAATTTTCTTGAAGGGATCTCTCGTCTTTTCCATCCTCTTGTTTTCTCTATTTCTTTGCATTGGTCCCTTAAGAAGGCTTTCTTATCTCTCCTTGCTATTCTTTGGAACTCTGCATTCAGATGGGTATATCTTTCCCTTTCTCCTTTGCCTTTTGCTTCTCTTCTTTTCTCAGCTATTTGTAAGGCCTCCTCAGACAACCACTTTGCCCTCTTGCCTTTCTACTAAAAATTAAATTACATAAACTTGCAATTAAATAAATTATATTAAAGAGAAGCATGATCAATATTCAAAAGTCTATCTTAATACACGTTGCTATCATTTTCCATGCGTCTTGGGCTCTCTACATTTGTTGCATGTTACTGGGCATCTCTTTCCAATTCCATGACCTGTGACATCACTTTGGTAGCTCAGAATCAGCTTTTGGATTTGATACATGCTGCAATTCAGGGTCCCCTCCCATAGAGATAGTTGTGACCTCTGCTGGCACAGCAATGACAAAGGACACTAAGCACTGAGGCAGCGGTCACCCCAGGCCTTGTGTGGGTCTGGGGGTGAGGGGTGATGGCAGAGGTGGTGCGTGAACCACCTGGTGGGAGAGAAGAGAGGAGTCTGAAGGGGTGGGGCAGGCCCTGGAACGCAGGCTAAGGGGGGTCTACTTGCCCCAGCGGCCAGGTCACGGGGAGCCATGGAAAGATATGGAGCCAGCTGCAGGGGGACAGACCAGGGTGGCGAGGGGTTGCTGCCTGTCAGTGGGTTTGTGGTTGTGCCTATGAGTGAAGTGTGGATGCAGGGCTCCGTGACTTGCTTCCTCCGTGTCCTCTGCAGGTAGAAGGCCTCCACGGACGCCAGCTGACAGGCTACACCCTCCCATTCATTCCGAAATCTCTTAACAGGGAACTCAGCCTTCCATCTCCAAGTCGAGCTGGAGCTGGAAATTGCCTAAATGTCAAGCAGAAGGGGAATGGTTAAAATAAATCACGGGGTATGGACCCAGTGGAGTAATAACTAGTCATTACACATGGTAAATATGAAGGCTATGTTGCAATGCAGGAAGCTGGTTCCAGAGTAATGGGAGATGAAGGAGCTGAACAGAAAATTATATGTGCCTGGTGGTTATAGTGACATAAGTGATCTAGAAATACGGGTCCATCTGGATAAAGACAGGGTATCACAAATGGAGAAGTGAAATCAGAGTGGTGGGAGGGAGAGCCGTTTGGCTTTCTGTTCTGTGTTTCTGCTTTAATTTTCGATTGAAGAGCAGTTGCAGCAAGGAAGGGCCACATCTCTCAGGCGGATGGCTGCTCTGGCCCCCAAGGAGCTCAGGGCAGAGGGCCCAGCCCCGGAACTGTGGTGGGAAGTGCTGGCCCATGTGGAGGCTGAGGACCCCAGGCTGCCACTTGCTGGGCTGTGCTGGTGACTCCTATGTGTACCCTCTCCTCTGCTATGGGCTCTCGATGCTGCTCAGAAGGTTCTGGATCTGGCTGGGACCCAGGAGCCTGCTGCTTCTGTCACAAGGGCTGGCTGGGGGAAGGTTGGGGATGCTCTGAAGCCTCTTTCGGTTGAGAGAACTGAGCCCGGCTAAGTCCCGCTCCGCTGTGCGCAGACGGAGCTCACAGGAGTTCAGGCTGCAGATGGCAGAGCCTGACTTCAGGCGGCGCCCTCTGTCTCCACCACCCCTACTGGGTCCCCCTCAGGGCTTCAGACAGCTGGTGCCAGCCAGCCATGCTCTGCGATGCCCTTTGTGGGCTGTGCTAGGATGGCGTTCCTTTGCTCGTAGGGCCTCTCCGTGGTCAGTGCCAGCCCCTTCTGGGCAGGACCCATCTCCTTCACATCCCTGGTTGCTGCCAGCAGAGGCAGCCAGAAGACAGATCATGACGTGGCTGAATGGGGGGACCCCGGGGTCCGGGAGCACTGAGTTAGGGTCCTGTGTCCCAAGGTCACAGAGAGGGAGTGTGATCATCTCCGGAGACGGGGGCGTAGGGGGCCGGGGATGAGCCCCCTCCATGCACCTGGGAAGGATAGAGCAGGAGGGAGTCGGGGAGCTAGTCCAGGGTCAGAAACACTGAGCCCAGGCGAGGCAGACCTGGCTGTCTGGAGGAGGGGTGAGGCCTGGGGCTGGGAGGCCATTAATCCCAGCCCTGCTGTGTACCCTTGCTGGTCCAGGCACCAGGGAGACCGGGCCCTGGCGCACAGCGTGTGCTGGTGGGGAGACAGAAAGCCCGCTGATCCGGGACTCGCCGCTCTGCCAGAGGTCGGGCGGGGGCCGCGCTCTGGACAAGACCGGGGCAGGAGGGGGGCAGTGTGCTCTTTGCGGTGTGTGGTCAGCAAAGGGCTCTCTCTCAGGAACTGGAGGAGGAGTTGGGGGACACAGCACGCAGTTAAAGGGAGGAAGCACGTTTCCGGTGGCCGCCAGACAAGTGCCAAGGCCCTGTGGCAGGAACCTCCATTGTCTTTGCGTGGTCAGAGCAGAACGAGGGGTGGGAGATGGGGCCAGGTCAGTGGATGGGGTTGGGGGGTTGTCTGTGCGTGGAGGGTTGCGTGGGGCCTTGCAAGCCCGGGGAAAGAGTTTGGCTTTTGTTCTCTGTTATGGGATGAGGAGTGTGGGGAGTTTGGGATCAGTCTTCCATTGTCAGAGGAGCACTCTTGTTTCTTTGTGTGTCAGCCATCTGCCAGGATGTCCTGGTGGAGGCCAGAGACCCGTTCAGAGGCAGTTGCAGGTGCCCAGGTGACGCGATGTGACCTGCTCGTGTGGGGAGAACAGCAGAGGGGTGGTGGGCGCGGCCATGTCCTGTCTGGATTTTGAAGACAAAGCAGATGGGATTAGCTCTGGGGCTGCCTGTTGTGGTGTGAGCCGAGAGTCAGAGGAAGTAGCCAGAGCAGGGCGCCTGGAGGGACACACGAGAGGCCTGTCCTGGGCAGGTTACCTTTGAGGTGCCTACTGGGTCACAAGCAGGTGTGCTTCCCCAGTGGCTTAGTGGTAAAAAGTCTGCCTGCAATGCAGGAGAGACAGGTTCGATCCCTGGGTCAGGAAGATCCCCTGGAGGAGGAAATGGCAACCCACTCCAGTATTCTTGCCTGGAGAATGCCCATGCACAGAGGAGTCTGGTGGGCTACAGTCCATGGGGTTGCAAGTGACTTAGCACACGCACAAGCAGGAGCTGGACAGGCAGGTGAGAAGGTAGGACTGGAGTTCAGGGAGGAGGCCTGACTAAGCTGGAGACAGCCCTTTGGGGGGCTTTGATGGGTAGGTGGGACCTGAAGTCAGGAAGCAGGTGTAGACGAAGGGAGAGGAGGTTGAGGGCTGCCCCATGAGGCTGGAGAAGGGGGCAAAGGAGGAGGGCAGCTGGGGCCGCTGGGGGAGGCCGGGGACAAGGGATACAGCAGGCTGCAGGAGGAGGGGTGTAGCTGGCAGAGGACGAGGGGGACATGCCAGGTCCCCAGGGCCGAGGGGCAGGCGGCTGCAGGCCCTGAAGGCCTGCACCTGCTCCCTGGGGTGCTTTCCAGCTCCCCCTCTCTGTGGGTGCCCCTGACTATTGCTGGGGAGCAGCAGTGAGTCTGTCCCCTGTACAGGGCACCTCTACCCCAACCTGGCCCAGGCCCAGCCCTCCGGGTCCCACCAGCCTCTGCTATTCGATGTGTGGTCAGCAGGGCTGCATGGCTTGTGGACACTGGATCTCCACGCGTTTTCCCCCTGCCCCGTGGGCCCCTGCTTATCTGGAGCCTCAAGAATCCGCGTTCTTAGGAAGCGAGCGGTTTGGGCCCGAGTGGTCTCACCTGGGGCGGGAGGGCTGCGGGTAGGACAGAGGGAGGGTGGGCAGGGTTGGCTTTCGTGACCCGTCGCCAGCGCTGCCAGGGCACCAGGCAGGGGTTGGGTTGGGGTTTGGGCCCCCAGGAGGTTTCCCAGGCCCTGGGCTGGGTTTCTTTGTCCTTCCTGGATCTTGTCCTTGGAGGGGCGACATCCCTTCCTGTCTGCCGGCTCACCTCTCCCTGCTCTGCCCATCCGGCCCTCTGCAGTTTCCACCACCTTCCCCACACCCCCATCCCTGCCTCAGTTTCCCCTGCAGTCTGGCTTCTTCCCTACCTCATCCCCGACACTATGTGGGCTGAGACACTGGGCCTTTGCTTTCTTTTCCCTAACATTGATACATCACGTCGCTCAGCTGGTGAAGAATCCGCCCACAATGCGGGAGACCTGGGTTCAATTCCTGGGTCAGCAAGATCCCCTGGAGAAGGGATAGGCCACCCACTCCAGTATTGTTGGGCTTCCCTGGTGGCTCAGCTGGTAAAGAATCCGCCTGCAATGCTGGAGACCTGGGTTCGATCCCTGGGTTGGGAAGATCCCCTCGAGAAGGGAACGGCTATCCACTCCAGTATTCTGGACTGGAGAATTCCATGGACTGTATAGTCCATGGGGTCTCAAAGGGTCGGACACGACTGAGAGACTTTCACACACTATTCCAAGCACTTTTCATATACTGATTCACTCGCTCCTCACAACATCCCTTTATAAGCGAGGGAATGGAGGCCCAGAAAGGTTAAGTCACTTCCCGAAGGTCAGTTCAGTCAGTCATAACTTTCCTTCCAAGGAGTGTCTTTTAATTTTATGGCTGCAGTCACCATCTGCAGTGATTTTGGAGCCCCCAGAAATAAAGTCTGCCACTGTTTCCACTGTTTCCCCATCTATTTGCCATAAAGTGATGGGACCTGATGCCAAGATCCTAGCTTTCTGAATGCTGAGCCAGCTGTTTCCGGAAGGTCACATAGCCAGTAACGGCAGGAGCTGGCATTTGAGCCTGGGGCAGCCCAGCGCGGTGGCTCTGAACTTTCAGGTCTGTCGTGTGCTGCCCCCTTGTGGCCCCTTCAGTTCTCACCTGTGTCCTATGGGCTGTGCTCTGGGGGGCCCTTCTCAGTGCCCTTTGCCTCCTCCACCCGACCCCTCCCCATGCTCTCTCCTGTCTCTCCTGCAGGGTTTTTCCCCAGGCCATCTGCACGCCCGTCTGTAGAGTTGCAACTCTCCAGACCTAACGTGCAAGTGGACATCTCCGCTTGGGCGTTCCACTGCCACTCCCCAAGTTACATCCCCAAGATGCTCACCATCTGCAGCTTCCTCACCCTACGAACTCCCAACTCTCCAGGTCAGAGATCCAAGCTGCTGGAGCGGCTCTTCCTGCTGTGGCCAGGAGGGGGAGCCTTCCCCCTCCTGCCGCCACCGTCTCCCTCATCTGTACCCTCGTCCGTACCATCCTGGGCAATCAGTCCCAGAGGCTCCCAGGCAGCCCCTCCTAGTGGAGATCCCAGCCATCCCTCCTGGGTTATGGCCGCGCTCATGCTCATGGTTCCCCCACTCTCAGTTCAGTTCAGTTCAGTCGCTCAGTCGTGTCTGACTCTTTGCAACCCCATGAACGCCAGGCCTCCCTGTCCATCAACAACTCCCGGAGTCTACCCAAACCCGTGTCCATTGATTCCGTGATGCCATCCAACCATCTCATCCTCTGTCTTCCCCTTCTTCTCCTGCCTTCAATCTTTCCCAGCATCAGGGTCTTTTCAAATGAGTCAGTTCTTCACATCAGGTGGCCAAAGTACTGGAGCTTCAGCTTCAGCATCAGTCCTTCCAATGAATATTCAGAACTGATTTCCTTTAGGATGGGCTGGTTGGATATCCTTGCAGTCCAAGGGACTCTCAAGAGTCTTCTCCAACACCACAGTTCAGAAGCATCAATTCTTTAGCACTCAGCTTTCTTTATAGTCCAAATCTCACATCCAACCATGACTACTGGAAAAACCATAACCTTGACTAGACGGACATTTGTTGGCAAAGTATGTCTCTGCTTTTTAATACTCTGTCTAGGTTGGTCATAACTTTTCTTCCAAGGAGTAAGCATCTTTTTATTTCATGGCTGCAGTCACCATCTGCAGTGATTTTGGAGCCGCCCAAAAAATAGTCTTCCCCCGCTCTGCCCTCCTCCAGTCGGTTTTCCACGTAGCCTCCAGGTGATCTGTTAGAAAGCTGATTAAAGAATGGGCCTCCCTTGCCCTCGCACTGCTGGAGCCCAGGCGCCCGCTGGCTTCACCCCATCTGACCAGCACCGAGCCTCAGGGCTTCTGGACCTCAGCACCTGTCCAGCAGGTCACTTTCCCATGGTGCTACTCAGACACCGTGGGGCTGGGCTCGGGGTTGCCTCTGTGTGCCTGTGGCTCTGAGTGTTTATAATACAGAATGGTACCTATCTGTCCCTTTCTGGACCCCCCCTCCAATCCCTCGGGTAGTGAGTGCCCTGAGGGCAGGGATGGGGGCCATGTGCCCTGGTACCACCAGACATCATCAGGCATAGGCCTGGCGTTCTGGATTCTCTCGAATGTTTGTTGAATGAATGAACGAGAGAGTGAGTGACTGACCTGGGGGAACTGCTGTCTGTGACTCAGTAGCGGGCCAGAGTTGGGGGGCACACAGTAGGGGTTAAGTGAGATAATGATTGGGTCTCTTTCTCCACACCGTCCCCCCTCATGAGTGCTGAGTGCTAAGTCACTTCAGTCGTGTCCAACTCTGTGCGACCCCATGGACTGTAGCCCACCAGGCTCCTCTGTCCATGGGATTCTCCAGGCCAGAATACTGGAGTGGGTTTCCAGGCCCTCTTCCAGGGGATCTTCCCGACCCAGGGATCAAACCCACGTCTCTTATGCCTCTTGCATTGGCAGGTGGATTCTGTACCGTTAGCGCCACTTGGGAAGCCCGTCTCCCCGCTTACCCTCGGGGCTAACCTGCATCCTCAGATACTGTAGATGTTTCTGCCATCCCTCCCTTGCACTCACAGGGCCTTCTGGAGACTGTCCTGTGAGCAGAGCTTCAAGCCTTTAGAGCCAGGGACCTGAACTTCCTTCCGCAGGTGTCCTCAAGCTTCTTGGCCATGCACCCTTCTGAGGACTCAGAAAGAATGCAGACCAGCCAGCGTTCGAGACCTCGGGTTCAGGGGTCAGTGACCAGTGGTTAACGTTCAGTTTCTTTTTTAGAATAAATTTATTTAATTTTAGCTGTGCTGGGTCTTCGTTGCTGTGGGGCTTTTCTCTAGGACTGGTGAGCAGGGACTACTCTCTAGTTGCCGTGCAGGGGCTTCTTGTTGAAGTGGCTTCTCTTGTTGTGGAGCCCGGGGGGCGGTAGGATGCGCGGGCTTCAGTAGTTACAAAATGCAGGTGGGTTCAGTCGTCGCGGTTCCTGGGCTCTGGAGCGCAGGCTCAGTAGTTTTGGTGCACTGTTGCTCCGTGGCACGTGGGCTCTTCCCAGACCAGGGATCCAACCTGTGTCCCCTGCGTCGGCAGGTGGATTCCTGTCCACTGTACCACCAGGGGAGTCCTCGGTTTATTTCTTTATCAGTTTCTCTTGGAACCTGGGCTTGTCCAGATGTTCACGTGATATGGTGGCAACTGGGCTTTATGAAGCTGCTGGCAGAGTAGCATCTGGCATCCCTCTGGTTCTAGAGGTTTCCAGAGCCTTGAGGCAGGGCTCCAGCTGCAGAGAGCTACCTGCCTTCCTATTTTTAATAGCCAGTGAAGTGAAAGTCACTCAGTCTTGTCCAACTCTTTGTGACCCCTGGACTATACAGTCCATGGAATTCTCTAGGCCAGAATACTGGAGTGGGTAGCCTATCCCTTCTCCAGGGCATCTTCCCAACCCAGGGATCGAACCGAGGTCTCCCACATTGCAGGCGGATTCTTTACCAGCTGAGCCACAAGAGAAGCCCTTTTAATAGCCGGTTCAGTTCAGTTCAGTAGCTCAGTCATGTCCAACTCTTTGCGACCCCATGAATTGCAGCACGCCAGGCCTCCCTGTCCATCACCAACTCCCGGAGTTCACTCAAACTTATGTCCATCGAGTCGGTGATGCCATCCAGCCATCTCATCCTCTGCCGTCCCCTTCTCCTCCTGCCCCCAATCCCTCCCAGCATCAGTCTTTTCCAAAGAGTAAACTCTTCGCTTGAGGTGGCCAAAGTACTGGAGTTTCAGCTTTATCATCATTCCTTCTAAAGAACACCCAGAACTGATCTCCTTTAGAATGGACTGGTTGGATCTCCTTGCAGTCCAAGGGACTCTCAAGAGTCTTCTCCAACACCACAGTTCAAAAGCATCAATTCTTCGGCGCTCAGCTTTCTTCACAGTCCAACTCTCACATCCATACATAACTACTGGAAGAACCATAGCCTTGACTAGATGGACCTTTGTTGGCAAAGTAATGTCTCTGCTTTTGAATATGCTGTCTAGGTTTGTCATAACTTTTCTTCCAAGGAGTAAGCGTCTTTTAATTTCATGGCTGCAGTCACCATCTGCAGTGATTTTGGAGCCCCCCAAAACAAAGTCTGACACTGTTTCCACTGTTTCCCCATCTATTTCCCATGAAGTGATGGGACCAGATGCCATGATCTCATCTCATACGCTAGTAAAGTAACACTCAAAATTCTCTAAGCCAGGCTTCAGCAATACGTGAACCGTGAACTTCCAGGTTCAAGTTGGTTTTAGAAAAGGCGGAGGAACCAGAGATCAAATTGCCAACATCCGCTGGCTCATGGAAAAAGCAAGAGTTCCAGAAAAACATCTATTTCTGCTTTATTGACTATGCCAAAGCCTTTGACTGGGTGGATCACAATAAACTGTGGAAAATTCTGAGAGAGATGGGAATACCAGACCACCTGACCTGCCTCTTGAGAAACCTATATGCAGGTCAGGAAGCAACAGTTAGAACTGGACATGGAACAACAGACTGGTTCCAAATAGGAAAAGGAGTACGTCAAGATTGTATATTGTCACCCTGCTTATTTAACTTATATGCAGAGTACATCATGAGAAATGCTGGGCTGGAAGAAGCACAAGCTGGAATCAAGATTGCTGAGAGAAATATCAATCACCTCAGATATGCAGATGACATCACCCTTATGGCAGAAAGTGAAGAGAAACTAAAAAGCCTTTTGATGAAAGTGAAAGAGGAGAGCGAAAAAGTTGTCTTAAAGCTCAACATTCAGAAAACTAAGATCATGGCATCTGGTCCCATCACTTCAAGTCATGGAGAAATTTTAAGGTCTCTACTTCTTTGGGGGAGCTTCCCTGGTGGCTCAATGGTAAGGAATCTGCCTGCAATGCAGGAGATCCAGGTTTGATCCCTGGGTCGGGAAGATCCCCTGGAGGAGGAAATGGCAACCCACTCCAGTATTCTCACCTGGGAAATCCCATGGACGGAGGAGCCTGGTGGGCTACAGTCCACGGGGTTGTAAAAGCTGGGCATGACTTAGTGACTAAACCACTGCCACCATCACCACTTTGTTTTGAATAGAAAGCTTCCAGAAATATTCATAGCTTTGCTTCTGTAGAATCCAGGAAGTGGTCTTAGCCCAGAGGAGGTCAGCAGGGGGACTGGGATCACCTAGGAGATGACTTACGACGTCATGCCCTGCTTGCTAGGTCCTGCCCTTGAGTCCTCTGGGGGTGGGGGCTGGGCAGCCTGGGTACCCCTGCTCTCTAGTGGGGATGGGGGTGGGATGAGGCTCTCGGGGGGCTTTTGATGTCATCCTGAGGAATCTGAACTCTGTCCCTAAACCCACTGAATTCTAGCTGGAGAGCGACACGCTCAGGTGTGCATTTCAGAAAGATCAAGGGTCATGGATGAGAGCCACATCTTTCAGTTTTCTGCTCATTTCACGGAGGCCTGGTGTCCACCCCACAGGCAGCGTGTCCTGGCGTCAGCCATCACTCTTGCCACACCCGATACATTCCAGTGTTTTCTATCCTATTCTCTCTGATCTGTTTTTCTCACAGTGCTGTTTCCAACCCTCCCCATTGATTTCCTGTCTCCCTGGAAGTTTTTAATCAGTTTGAACAGCGATGGATTGGAGAGAGGGAGATGGGGGTAGGAGGCAGGGTGGAGGCTGCTGTCATGGTCTAGCCTGCGGGGACGCGGGTCCGGGCCCTGATCAAACAGAGCGAAGGTTCCGCGCCACAGGCTTTGGCCCCCGCAGGGCCTTCTCAGCTCCCTCGGGTGACGTGGGGCAGCTCCTGAAGCAACAAGAAGGGCCTTGTGATTGGGCTGAGTACGGGATCCAGAAGATGTGGTTTCATAACTCAGACAGGCTGCGTGGTGTCTGAAAGTCATTTCATTAAATGTCGAGTGGAATCAAAATAGAAATTACATCTTTGGGACAAAGCCCATTGAGCCAGGAGCCAGGCATTCTGAATTAGAACCAGAATAGTCTCCTGGAGGCTGGGACTGGGGGTCCATAGCAGCCGTGTCTGCAGGCCAGCGTCTCCCCCGGGGGCTTCTGTGATTCCCCAGCTGTGGCAGGTGGTCCTGGAGCCCAGCTGCCTTGCAGGAATTGGAGGCTGCCCAGGGGGGGCCAATGATGCCAGCTTGCCTTGTCATACACTCCTAGGTACCTGTGCTGAGCTAAACAGTTACCTGTGTTATTGCTGATCCCCTCCCATCATCTGGGATGCTTCTTCGATTTGAGAACGCTGAGGCTCAGGGAGGGCAAGGTATTAGCCTGAGGTCACACAGCTCATAAAGGCAGAAGGGGTTTGAACTCCAGAATGGCTTCCACGCCCACCTTCCTTTCTGTGTCCTGGGCTGCCTCTCTCCACTTGCTCCTGGCTTTTGCAACTGGCCTTCCCTTGTGGCTCAGCTGGTAAAGAATCTGCCTGCAAGATGGGAGACCTGGGTTCGATACCTGGGTTCAGAAGATCCCCTGGAGGAGGGATAGGCTACCCACTCTAGTATCCTGGCCTGGAGAATTCCATGGACGAGTCCATGGGGCTGCAAAGAGTTGGACATGACTGAGCGACTTCTTTTACTTTGCAACTAGATGAAATCTGAGCTTCTGGGGGAAAGACTTGGGCATGTTTAAAGCTCCCTGGAACACCTGATGTGCGGTAAGGGTTGGGGACCACTGCTCTAGAGGGTGGGGAGGGGAGTGAGTGGACTCTGTGTCTACTCTCTGCCGGGTGGTCCATTCAGCCAGTGCACGGGGTGGATCCTCTGCTGGGAGCCTGGCAGCCCAGACTCTGCCGCCCCGTGAGCTCGTCCATCCCACCTCCTGCCCCCATCCTCCCATGCCCACTCCCAGGTATGTGTTCATCCCCTCCCCCTCAGGTGGGCCAGCTTTGGAGGGCTGGAGAGCTGGGGTGGCAGAGGGGTGGAGCAGGCCCTGAGGTGCCTGGTGAGCCCAGAGGGGAGAGCGGAGGGGAGGGCAGAGCTTTGTGCCCCCTGGTGCAGAAAGGACATTCCTGGGCCTTGCTTTTCTAACCTATTATGTTCACTTTTGTTTGTATTCTTCCCTTCCACGTATGTTGATTTTGTTTTTTTTACTTCCAGCTTTGGATTTATAATTTATTTCCTTTGTTGTTGTTCTGCTAATTTAAATATAAAATTTTAAGAGCATGGGTTTTCCTATGAGGACTGTTTTAGCTGAATCCTGTAGGGTCTGGTTTGGGGTGTTTTATTATTATTTCTACATATTCTGCAGTTTGAATGTGGGCATCTTCTTCGACGCATGAGTTAGCAGAATTTTTCTCCTTCAAGATGGTAGCTCCCCTGCTCCCCGTCCTCCCGCCCAGGTTTTGTCGTAAACTTTTAGTTTTATTGCACTGCGATTAGAGAGTGTTTTATGTTATTTCTGCTTTTTGGAATTTGAGATACTCTTGTTAGTTTGGTTTTCTTTTTTCTGTTTTTTCTTGGCTTTATTAAGTACTATTGACATACAATAAGCTCTACGTATTTAATGTGTACTGTATACTAAGTTTGGACATATGTAACACCCAGGAGGGCTTCCCATGTGGTGCTAGTGGTAAAGAACCCAAAAGCCAGTGCAGGAGACCTAAGAGACAGGGCTTCAATCCCTGGATTGGGAAGATCCCCTGGAGAAGGGAATGTCAATCCACTTTAGTTTTCTCCATGAACCAACTCATTTGAAAAGACCCTCATGCTGGGAAAGACTAATGGCAGGAGGAGAAGGGGACGACAGAGGATGAGATGGTTGGATGGCATCACCGACTCAATGGACATGAGTTTGAGCAAGCTCCAGGAGTTGGTGATGGACAGGGAAGCCTGGTGTGCTGCAATCCATGGGGTCGCAAAGAGTCAGACACAACTGAGTGACTGAGCTGAACTGATTCTCCATGGGAGAATCCCATGGACAGAGGAGTCGAGCGGCCTACAGCCCATGGTGTAGTAAAGAGTCGGACACGACTGAAAGAACTTTGCATGCACGCATGCACGCACGCACGCACGCACGCACGCACGCACACCCCCAGGAAACCATCTCCACAGCCCAGCTAGTTACCATCTCCATCTCCCAGGCCCCAGTTTCCTCTCGCCCTTTTGTAATTTCCCCCTCAGGCTCCTTCTTACCCTCACCTCACCCTGTCCCCAGGCAGTCACTGATCTGCTTTCTGTCACTATAGGTTAGTTTGCATTTTCTAGAAAATGTATTTAAGTGGAACCTGATAGTGATTTCTTTTTTAACTGGCTTCTCTCACAGAATTATTTTGAAATTTACCCAGTTGTGTACAGTGAGGGCTCATTCTCTTTTATTGCTACGTAGTATCCCATTGTATGGATGTGCCACATGCATTTATTTATTCACCTCTTGATGGATTTTTGCTGTTTCCATTTTGGGGCTGTTATGACGAAAGCTGCTACAAGCATTCATGTAGAAGTTTTTCATGAATGTATGCTTTCACTCCTCTTGGGCAAATAACTCAGATGCAGAAATGGCTGGTGATCTGGTAGGAGTATTTTTAACTTTCAAGAAATGGCCAAACTGTTTTCCAAAGTGACTGTCCCTTTTCCCTGCCAATGAGCACAGGGAGCTCTGACAACGTGAGAACTCTGACCACTGGAGCTAGTGGCTAGTCTTTAATTTTAACCATCCTAAGTGGGGGTCAAGTGTATCTGCCATAGTTTTAATGGCATATGTTTCACTAATGACTGACAGCTTTGCATATCTTTGCTAACTTGTCTATTCAAATCCCTTGTCTTACTAAATTTTAAAGGTTCTTTACATTCTAGACACCAGTCCTTTGTTAGATATATGGTTTGTGGGTTTTTCCCTCCAATCTGTGCCTCCCCTTTTCATTAAACAGTGTCTTAAAAATCAAAGATTTTAAATTTTGGTGATGTTGAACGTCTTTTTTTCTTTTATAGTTTGTATTTTGTGTCTTGTTTAAAAAGTGCTTCCCAGCTCTAAGATCATGAGGATTTTCTGTTTTCTTCCAGAAACTTGATCTTTACATATAGGCTTATGATCCATTTTTTAGTTAAATTTTGAATATGGTGTAAGATAGCGTTTTTTGTTCTGTTTTGTTTTTGCATATGGCTATCTTTGAAATGGGGCTTCCCAGGTGGCACCATGGTAAAGAATCTGCCCGCCAATGGAGGAGACACAGGAGATGTGTGTTCGATCCCTGGGTCAGGAAGATCCCCTGGAGAAGGGAATGGCAACCCACTCCAGTATTCTTGCCTGGAGAGTCCCATGGACACAGGACCCTGCCAGGCTATAGTCCACGGGGTCACACAGTCGGACATGACTGAGCAGGCACGCACGCACTCATCTTTGACACGGTTTTTGAAAGGATATTCCTGTTTCTTTGCTATATTTGAGCTGCAAGGCCCCATTCCACTGGGGTTTCTTTAATTGGTAAGTTTACATTCTCCAAATGGGTGGAGTTTGGTGAAAATGGTAAGATAAACTGCAGAGAAATAAATAAGCTAAATATTTGGCATATCTGAGTGTCATGTGTTAAATTGCAACCTGGCCATTGAAACTTCCTGGGCTGGGTTTTCTTCTCTCAGAGTCTTTGTTCTGCAGCAGAAGGAACTCAGTCCCTCAGTGGTTCCATCCATCCAGCCGGTCAGCCATGAGTCAGCCCAAAGGAGTTGGGGGGACACGGGCTGGAACTGGGCTGAGCTGGGTGTGTCTCCAGCTCGTGTCCTTATTCCCTGGCCTCAGTTTTCTTACTGAAAAGCGAGAGTAGTGCAGAATATCTTATCTCCCACCCTGTGCTGTGGTTGGCTTCTGGAGTTTTCCTCCACTTTTTCTGATTCCCTCCTCTCTTTAGTTTTAGCCCAAGGTGTTTTCTTTCTGCCTCAATGCCTCTGATTTTCAGTTGACTGGCAGCAGCCCAGGAAACAGGAGCCACTGGGCCTTCCCTCTTCTTTCCAGTCCTTCCCAGTGCATGGGATTCCTCTAGGACACTGCAAAGCGTCCTCCCAGAGTCAGAGTGCCCCCAGCTGGGGAAGTGACGCTGAGCCAGGGTTACATGACCCTCCACTGTGCCCCCACTGTTGTTTAAGGCTCAGTAAACACTGTGCCCCCACTAAGTCATGTCCAGCTCTTTGAGTCCCATGGACTCTAGCCCTCCAGGCACCTCTGCTCATGGAATCTCCCAGGCAAGAATACTGGGATGGGTTGCCATTTCCATCTCCAGGGAATCTTCCCAACCCAGGGATTGAACCCATGTCTCCTGCACTGGCAGGCGGGTTCTTTCCTGCTGGGCCACTAGCGAAATGTATTGTGCCTTCAGGGAGGTGTAATTATGCCATCACATTTTCACTGGCCCTGCTTTAAGAATGAGAAGGCTTCAGTCCAGAGAGGTTGTTCAGCTTGTAGAAAGTCACACAGGTCATCTTCTAAACCAGATCATCTGACTCCAAAGTCCCTGTCCAACCCCGCTGTCCCAGGACTGGATTCCACTGGCTAAGGTCTGCCTGCAAAGAGCCCTGAGGGCACCCTAAGGAGCTCATCTAAACCTTGGAAGGATAGCTACTCTCAAAGCTAAATCCAAGTCAGTCTGTTATGGGACAGACTTCACAGTCTTAGAGGGGTACAGCTCACAGGCCTGGAAGACCTAAAGGAAGCTGAGTGAGCGCGGTGAGCAAAGAAAGCGGCAGGCTCTGCTGCACGCTCCTTGGCGGTGGGTGTCCAGCTGTGCTTCTTCAGATGAGGCACTCTGGGTCGTCTGGAGGGCTGGCAGACAGCCCCCATCACCCCCCTCCAGGTCTTTTTGACTCCTGGGAAGTGCTCACCTGCCAGAAGAAAGAAAGGAACCTCGCCAGTTCATTCATCCACTCATTCAGTTGTGTTTACTGAGCCTTGACTGTTCTGGCTTCTGGACACAAGGATAGAAAGAAGGGAGGACTGTTGCTGAGCTCAGCCCATTGCTTGGGCTGGGACTTTCTCCCCCAAAGCCCCAGGGCGAGGAGCTACAATGAAAAAGAAAGGTAGTGGTCTCAGCAGAAAGTGGAACCAGAGCTTCAGCAACTTTGAGGGCCCAGAAGCCCTCTCCGTTTCAGGGAGCAGGAGGAGAGCAGGGCAGGGGCCAGGTGAAGGCGCTGTGCCTTGTGCCCTGGGACCTCCCAGGCCCTGTGACCCTATCCAGAAAGAGGACAGGGAGGACTGCATCTCTGGGAGAAAGTAGCCCAATCCTTATCACACCTCAGTTGCTCATTGTCCGTTAAAAAACAAAACAAAACATGGCTTCTGGTTTATACATCAGTTACATGAGTCTGGTTAATGTGAGCCTTCCCTGCAAGCCATTCTGATTCTGGCACAGCAGTGAGTAGGGTCGGTCGAGGGGTGAGTGCCATCTTGAGAGGCTCCTGAAGGACAGCCAACCAGTTTCAGCCACCAGTGACTTAGCAAGGAAGAGGTCATGCCTGGTTCAAGCACAGAGACTGTGAAGCCCAGTAGTGAAAAGCCAGATGAATTCCTGAAACCCCGGGTTCTTGGTCAGCTTTTCCACAGCCTTTGCAGCCTAGAGTAGGGCCAGGGTCCTGATGTGAGCTGGAGAGAGACCCACGTTATCTCATCTGTCCCTCCTGTGGACTAAAATTTGTGCTGCTGGGCTCTGGGCCCTTCCTTCCTCCATTCCCGGGCTGCTCTTCCACTGCTTTGGAAGCACGGACATGCTATACGCAGGGTGTTCCCCTGAGCCTGGCGAGGAACAGAGAGGAGACTCCCACCCACTTCTTGCCCTTGAGGCCCTTGGGGTCTAGAGGAAGTGGAGGGGGTCTCGTGTGGGAGGCAGGAGAGTTTGTTAGTCCTGCCTTGGGCGAATCTGTCTGCCCGCTGTCTTTGGCTTTCCTCACTCCAGAGAATGGTCACTGCAGGCAGATTTCCATGAATTCCATACATTTGATATTCAGTCTGTTCTGCAATGAGGTTCTGGGTTACATGATTTTTGGAGCTTTTGACAGAATGCGCAAGGAGCTGGATTAAATTAAAACAAAATTACCATCACTGAGTTAATGACTGTGACAATACGATTCACCGCCAAATTAATGCAATATTAGGTCTCATCATTATACTAATAATCTTCGCGTAGCAGTACAAAAACAACAATTGTTTGGGGAGGGGTGACTCATAACATGGGAGAACAGTTTTGGACAAGTCTCAGAGCTTCCTTCTGTGATCTGAGGAGGGAGAGGGAGGCACTAAGGTTTCTGAAGTGCCTGCTGTGTGCTAGGATCGGGGGAAACAAAGAGACAGTCCTTGCTCTGGGGGGGCATGCAGCTCCCATGGCGGGGACAGCCATGAGTGACTGTAAAGTGGTGTGGCCTTGAAAGGAAAAGGACCATATGGAAGGCTTCCTGGAGGCGGCAGCATTGAGGTGAGCCTGGGAAGACAGTGGCATCCGTTGGGTCTTGTCCCTTCCTCACCTTTTTCTCTGCAGCGGCTGCAGTCTGGCTTTTTTCCCCCCTTCGTCTCTGAAATGCTCTCATCAGGTGACCTTCACATTGTGAGACCCAAACACAGGCCCTCGGTCCGTCCTCATCTTCCCTGACTCCCAGAGCAATGCTCCGAGGGGTTTCCATGGCCTCCGAGTTTCCCACCAGCATCGCTGGCCCTCTTCTCTGTCTCCTCTGCTGGGTCCTCTGACCTCTGAACACCTGCGGGCCTCAGACTGAGCCTTTTTCTCCTCTGTCCCCTGCCTCCCAGCTCCCCTGATGTCCTGGACACTCACTGTCCAGTGCTGACCCCTCTGATCATCACAGGCATCTCACAGTCTATAACAGCGCCACCCTGTGATGTCTAATACACGTTTTTAAAACCAGGTTTCACGATACAGAAAAATGCACCCGCATAATTGCCTTTCCACAAAGTGAATGTATTGAGAAGTCAGCTCCAGAATTAGGAAAGAGAATGCTACAGCTTGAGGAAGCCCCTCCCAGGCCCTGTGGCCCCACCACACAGGCATGGCCAGGTTCTAACTCTTATCACCTGAGGTGGGTCTCACCTGGCCTGGTGCTGAACATGAGCGGAACCATAAGACATCTGCTCTGGCATCTGCTTCTTCGGCTCAGTGTCACACGTGCGGGACTCATCCACGTTTCCGTGTAGCTGTGCTCCATCCTTGTTGCTGTAAGGAGTATCCCACCATATGAATGCACCACAATTTATTCATTCTACTTTTGACTGGCATTTTTGTTGTTTCCATTTTTAGAATTACGAATAATCCTGGGAGAGGGATTGATGCTCAGTCTTACTCTTTTCTCTGCAGGAGTAGGGACTAGCTTGACGTGGTGGGGTGGGGGTGAAGGGCACATGCACGCATTCTAATGGAACTTGTAACGCCCTTGCCTTATGGAGGGCCTGCTGTCAGCATCTCAGCACTGTTGCTGGCCCTTTTATTTTAAATAAGAGGTTGCATGAATTAATAAAGAGGTAAATGAATGACCACATGAATGCATTTCAAAAAAACATTATTGCATGTCAAATACGGTGCTGGCCATTTTTGTAAATGTTATTGTACTTAAGCCTTGGAGATGGGGTGACTCCCTTGACTTTATAGAAGAAAAAAAGATTCAAGGACCAGGACATCCAGATCATTTAACTTCTGGACTCAGTTTCCGCATCTGTGAAATGGCAACAGTAGGTCTCAGTGGGTGGTTGGGAGAACAGTTTCATGATCTACATAAAGCAGTCAGCATAGACCTGGCACAGACGGGCCCTTAATAAACTCTGGCTCATCCTCTTTATGTTTCAAGGTCGTGTAGCTTGTAAGTGGCCAACCCAGGATTTGAACCTGTGAACCTAACATCATCTCACTGCATCATTTCTACCCCTGGGGATATGGGAGTGTCAAGGAGGGGTTGTGGCTGTATCTTTCCAGCGCCAGCCTGTCCTTTTCTCTCTTGAACTCTGGGATGTGAGGGGGGCTTGTGCCAGAGCCACCTCTGTGTCTCCCCCCACCCTCCTCACTGCACATAATCGGGCTATGATTAAGCAGATTGGTTTAGACTCTGCCCTGGGATCTGACGCCCTCCCACCTCCAAACTTCCTTATCCAGAGATGAAAATAGTATGCAATTGTGGGTTGTGCTCACTAATTTCATTTTCTGTGTCCGGAGTAATAGGGCCTCTTGAACTCTCAGGCTGATTTAAATTCGAATAACAACTAGCCTAGCGTGTGACCGGAGCTCTGAGCTCTCTGCCCTGAGCTTGGCCAGCCGCTCCCGGCAGAGGGCATGGCAGGTACTTCCGGCCACCCAAGCTGAGGCCACGTGGACCCACCCTGGGCACGCCCTGCTCCTTCATCTCTGGAGGACCTGCTCATGATTAGAACAGTGCCCCATAAAAAGTGGTGCCTCTCGGGCTGGCAGGGCCTTAGCCCTCTGGATGGAACTCTCTTGGCTTCTTCCATTAGTTTGTCATTTATATTGCACTCTTTGGCCAAGAGACAGATGTCAGTTTCAAATGGGGATCAAGTCTGGTCCTGCTTTTAGTCACAGCTGGTGCTAAAAGGTGAGAGGGGGCGGGTGACATTTTCAAAGGGGTCTGTGGCTCCAAATAAGATGGCACTGCTTCTCCGGTGAGCGGAGATGGCTTTAGTTCAAGCTTGAGTGGTGGAAGAGTTATGAACAGTTATGAACAGTGGTCACCACATACTCCCTGGGTGTCTCTTGCTCAGTCCTGAAGGACCCCAGGGGGAGGGGCTACAGCAACTCCCAAGGGACCCAAGGGGCCACTGCAACTCCCAAGGGACCCCAAGGGGCCACTGCAACACCCAAGGGACCCCAAGGGGCCACTGCAACTCCCTAGGGACCCCAAGGGGCCACTGCAACACCCAAGGGACCCCAAGGGGCCCCAAGGGGCCACTGCAACTCCCTAGGGACCCCAAGGGGCCACTGCAACTCTCAAGGGATCCCAGGGGGCCACTGCAACTCTCAAGGGATCCCAGGGGGTCACAGCAACTCTCAAGGGACCACTGCAACTCCCAAGGGACCCTAGGGGGCCACAGCGACACCCAGGGGACCCCAGGGGCCACGGCATCTCCTCTTTCTTGCTCCCTGCCCTTCAGTGTCAGGGATGTACTCCGAGTTCCTTGTTTTTTCCTTCCACTTGGCCGGCAGTGTTTGCTTAGGGTCTGCTCCTCTGATTCTCACAAGATTGGGGCTACCCTCCTTGAGGCTCTTCTCCCCTTCAGTCCCACTCACAACCCTGTGGCCTCTGTGCTGGGGATCCTGAGATGGGATGCAGGGTCTTTTCATGAACGGACAGGTGGGCATGTAATGATGTTTTCCAAATCAGGATTCTACTAGTGCAGGCAGGAAAAAAGAAAAAAACAGCTCCAGGAGGCACGAGATTTAGGGATCACTGGACCGAAACAGTTCATCAGGCTTCCTTCCTGCAGGACTGCTCAGAGCCTTTACTGCTTTATGAGAAGAATGCTCTGTGGCATTTCCCAAACATGAGGGCATGACTCTCCCTGCACGCACGCAGGGGTATGAAGAGGTGAGGGACTCGCCCAGGTACACAGTTCAGTGAGGAGCTGAGTGACCGCCAGGGGTCCCTCGCCTGTACTGGTCTCTCCCAAGCTCCAGAGTCTCCAAAGCTGTTGGTTAGTGAGGCGGTCTGGAGCCACCTGTCAGTGGCATGGGCTCTCCGAGTCACTCAAGATGCTGTCTCCTTAGGACAGTAGGAACAGCGTTGGGAGTTTGCAGTGTCAGATATCTGATGGGAGCCCTGGTCCAGGGAGGAGGGGACACAGGCGCAGTCTTGGCTCTGCCGTTTATTGGCTGAGTTGAACCAGTTCCTTCTGGATCTTGGTTTCTCCACATGGAGATAAAGGACCCCCTCTCTGTACCCATGCAAAGTACTGGCAACAGCTTCCTTGGCCTGTCGACAATTTGAGGCATGTGCCAGTCTGGTGGGAAAAATGATTTTCTTTAGTTGGCTGGAAGCCTTTGCTTTTGTTCTGGCCAAGATGACTGTGCGTCTCAAACCAGCTGTATGGTCAGCGTGAGGCGAGCACACCCGCAGGGAGATTGGTTTCCGAGTGGGGGCTCGGCCTGGACTGGCCTCATGACCTTGGGCAGGACGTCTCTCCTCTCTGACCCTGGGTCCTCCAATGCGGCGGTTGGCCTTGCAGCTCCAGCATTGCATGACCGGGTTTCTCCGAAAGGGAGAGTGAAAGTCGCTCAGTTGTTTTCGACTCTTTGCGACCCCATGAACTATACAGTCCGTGGAATTCTCCAGGCCAGAATACTAGAATGGGTAGCCTCTCCCTTCTCCAGGGGATCTTCCCAACCCAGGGATGGAACCCAGGTCTCCCATGTTGCAGGTGGATTCTTTACCAGCTGAGCCACCAGGGAAGCCCAAGAATACTGGAATGGGTAGCCTATCCCTTCTCCAGCGGATCTTTCTGACCCAGGAATCGAACCTCCTGCATTGGGATCTCCTGCATAGCAGGCGGATTCCCTTACCAACTGAGCTATCAGGGGTTTTCCAGGCCCTGACTAATGACCTGTGGCCGCAGCTGGCAGGTGACTGGGGAGGGGCCCCTGAGGGCACCGCCATCCCCACGGCAAGTCCCAGAGGCAGGTGCGCTCGGCTGGCTGCTCCTAGGAACAGCTGCTGATGGGGCGGGCGAGAGACGGGGTCTTGGTGGGGGCGGGCTAGCGGGCCCCGCGCTGCTGCAAGCGTGGCTCTGGGGTCCACTGCTCATCAGCTAAGCAGGTAATTATGTGTGCTCTTTGTTCCTTGCACAAAGGAGCTCTCAGAGAACTTCCGAGAGGCCCCGCTTCCTGGCTGATTTTATTTTTTTTTTCAGAGTTGGAGTGTGAAAGCCAGGCTGAACCTGCCTAATTGTGCCTGCAAAGGCTATTCAGAGAGACCATTCTTGGAAGGAAATCAGGACGATTAGCTCTTGGCTGTGGCGAGAGGGGAAGCGAGCTAATCATGGTGAATGACAGCCTGTTCCCGGGAGAACCAAAGGGCACAGAACTGGGAGAAAAGACAGCAAAAAAAAAAGCGGGGTGTCTGCTGGGCCTGCTTTTGGGTGGGGGTGGCCTGGGTTCAGCCATCAGGCGGGAGCAGAGCCCGGGCTGGACCAGGGAGGGCTGCACTCACTCAGGCTGCAGGGGTGGGTGGTGTGACCTTGGGCCAGTCACCGAGGGGCTCAGTGGGGTGGTTTCCCTGAGTCTGTAGAATGAGGGCTGTGCAAAAGGCCTGGATGGAGCCATCCATCACAGAAACGACAGGTGGGAGCCAAGGGGTCCAGAGCAGATGGTGCCGGAAGGGCCGGAGGAGAGGGCTCCCGCAGCCAGGCGCGGCCCCAGTCCTCTGGCCATTTCTCTGCCATGGCTGCACCCGCCCCCCCAGCTCCTCCCAGTTTTCTGCCTGGACCAGAGGAAAGTTTCTAATTCGGCCCCCCCACCCAATAGTTACTTATTCGGCTGTGCTAAGTCTTAGTTGCAGCATTCAGGATCTTTAGTTTAAGTGTGTGGGATCTAGTTCCCTGACCAGGGATCAAACCCCCGTGCCCCCTGCATTGGGAGTGGAGAGTCTTAGCCTCTGGACCACCAGGGAAGTCCTGAAGATTTCTAATTCTAATCCTAATTCGAGTGCCTTGTTGGGCTTCCAGTTCAGAGAGGTGGCCATTCAAACCTCAGCTGTGCCTCCTCCTAGCTCTGTGGTGTTAGGGATGCTCCCTAACCTCTCCCAAGCCTTTTCTTAGCTAGGTGCATTGTGGTACACAGTGGCCTGACTCCCGGTGGTCATGAATGCCTATCACTGCTACAGCATCTGGAAACAAGGGTCCACGCACGCTCATTCTCCCCATAATGAAAGCTTGGGTGAGCGTGTGGCTGTTTAGACAGCATTTTCAAAATAGAGGATGTGCCTTCCTACCTTTTTTGAATGGAGTCCAGGGTGCATATTTCATTATTTATTTTCTTTTAAAGAGAAGCAGGGACTTCCCTGGTGGTCCAGTGGCTAAGACTCTGTGCTCCCAACGCAGGGCGCCTGGGTTCAATCCCTAGTCAGGGAACTAGATTCCACATGCCTCAACTAAGACCCGGGCACAGCCAATACAGAAATAAATACTAAAAAATAAATAAAGAAAGAGAAGCAAGCACTTGTTAGGGCCCCAGCCTTGAGGTTGTTGCCTGAGCCTGCATCAGGGCTCCACCTCTTAGCGGCTGTGTGATAAGCACTTTGATCCCCAGTTTCCTTATTTCTCACTTGAGATAATGATCACATCTACTTCATAGGTAAGTGATGGGAACTACTATCAGCACAGGGACTGGCACTTTGTAAGTGCTCAACAGAGCTTAACATCATCATCCTTATTATGTGATGGCTCAGGGTCATGCCGAGCCACACGTGTGCCAGCAGGCGACGGGGGATGACTCTGTTCCCACATGGCTGAATGAGAGAGTCAAGGCTCAGGTTCAACCAGTGCTCACAGCAAGGCTGCCAGGCTGACATCTGTGCTATTGGTCTGTGCTGGACCATGTCAGCTGTTAACTATTTTGAATACCTATACCTGGTTAGAAGAGACAGACCCTCTTCTTCCAGTGCAGAAACTGAGGGGATAGGTGTGCGTGTGGCTAGCAAACCGGCCCTAGAGATGACCCAGGTCTGCTGTGAGGAGCCCAGGGCCCTGCAGGGGTCTCCCAGCCCCCATAGCCACTCCCCTGGTCCCCAGGGGTGAGAATGCAGCTGCTACACCAGCCTCAGCTTTTTCAGCACGCACGTGGGAACAGGCTACCTGGGCCACGAGAGGAATCTTCCTTGTCTTATTCCTTTATCCTTTGGCTGTTCCTCGAACTAAAGGCTTTGCATTCTCCACGTTCAGAAGACAGTCACTCTATTCTTTTGGGTATCTTTACATTTATTTATTTATTTGCCTGCACCTGGTCTTAGCTGTGGCACTCGGGGTCTTATTTTCACTGCAGCATGTGGGATTCAGTTCCCTGATCAGGGATCAAACCCCAGTTCCCTGCAATGGGAGCCCGGAGCCTTAGCCACCAGACTCCCAGGGAAGTCTCATCTTTTGGTTATCTTAATCTCGATATGGGGCTTCCCTAGTAGCTCAGATGGTAAAGAATCTGCCTGCAATACTGAAGACCTAGGTTCAATCCTAGGTCTTTCCTGGGTCGGGAAGATCCCCTGGAGAAGGAAATAGCAACCCACTCTGGTATTCTTGCCTGGAAAATTCCATGGACTGAGGCTCCTGGCGGGCTTTAGTCCATGAAGTCATAAAGAGTTGGACACAACTGAGCAACTAACTTTAACTTTTTAATCTTGATACTTGAGGAAATTTTGGAGCTGCCATACGTGTTTCCCACTGAGCACCTTCATGGAATCCTGAGCGATGAAGTTTCCAGAGGGTGGCATGGCTGAGAGCAGCGGTGGCCCCTGAGGACACGTGGCCAGGTAGCTGATGTCCCCAGGACCCCTCTCCGTGCAGGGAGGAGGCTGGGTGAAGCTAACTGGGCTGCTACACAGGGGACCTGCTGTTCCTGACCCCAGCTGCTCCTTTTGGACATGAGAGAGAAGTAGAGTATCGCCTACATGATATGAAATGGTTTGAAACAAGCTCTGTAAACAGCATCGTGCCAACAGGCGCTCAGGGTTATATGACTAGCATCCTCTCCTGGGTGACCCACGGTAGGAGTGGAGCCAAAACACGACGAATGAAGGAGGTGAAGAGGTCAGGGAGGATTCTCCCCCCGAAGAGACTGAAAGGACACGCGACTGATTGGACTCGGGGTTCAGCTGGGTCCCTGTTCACTGTGGGTGTGTGTCGTGTGCCCTGTGGCTCCCTGGGGCTTCTCTGTCCACTTTGCTGAGTTTGAGTACAGCGGCCCTCCCACAGCCCACGGTGTCTGAAGGTGGAAAGGGCGGTGGGAGGCGCAGAGGGAGTTTGCCAGTGGGCTGGTGGGCCTGGCAGTCCCTCTGCCAGTGGGGCCGAGTAGGAGGGTGGCCTGGGGCAGACGGAGCCCCACCAGGGGAGCTCTGTCTATCGGCCTCCCCGTGGCCCTCTCCACTGCCTACCTGCTGGGAACATAAAATTCCATCCTAACCTAGACAGCATATTAAAAATCAGAGACATTACTTTGCCAACAAAGGTCCGTCTAGTCAAGGCAATGGTTTTTCCAGTGGTCATGTATGGCTGTGAGAGTTGGACTATAAAGAAAGCTGAGCACTGAAGAATTGATGCTTTTGAACTGTGGTACTGGAGAAGACTCTTGAGAGTCCCTTGGACTGCAAGGAGATCCAACAGTCCATCCTAAAGGAAACCAGTCCTGGGTGTTCATTGGAAGGACTGATACTGAGGCTGAAACTCCAATACTTTGGCCACCTGATGCGGAGAGCTGACTCATTTGAAAAGACCCTGATGCTGGGAAAGATTGAAGGCAGGAGGAGAAGGGGACGACAGAGGATGAGATGGTTGGATGGCATCACCGACTCGATGGACATGGGTTTGGGTGGATTCTGGGAGTTGGTGATGGACAGGGAGGCCTGGTGTGCTGCAGTTCATGGGGTTGCAAGGAGTCGAACACGACTGAGCGACTGAACTGAACTGAATGCCTTTTAAATAAAGCCTTAAAGATGACAAGCCCCATTTCCTGAGTAGAGCAGAGAGCAGTTATTTTACACTTCATCTAATTGATTAGAATGACTCCTCTAAATTAACCAGGCCTTGCAGAGCCGAGGGTGGGGTAGAGAGCCAAGCAGACGGAGCGGCTTGCCCAGGGGGTGGGGGTGACGGTGGCAGGGGACGGGGGTGTGAGGCTCCTTGGATCCCTGCAGTGTGGGCTGCGGTGCATCGCCTAGATCCTTCACTCTTTCCCTCGGTCCAACCGCCCCCATACCCCAGCCTCCTGCCAACCTGGCGACGTATGTCAGCCACTGGCTCCTAACAACCTCTGTCCTCCCTGGACCCCTGCAGCCTGTGACCAGGGCTTCTGTCTTGGGGTAGGCAAGGGTCAAGGGCACCCTGCGTGGCAAGTGGGTGAAATGTTTGGTCTCCGCTAATCTTCTAATCTGCTCCAAGAGGAAAACGATTATTTATGATCCCATTTTACAGCTGGAGAAACTGAAGCCTGCTGGGCGGTGCTGGGGCCTCAGGCTGGCTTTGTTGACTCTGGAGCCCAAGCATGTTCACTACCCTGTGGGGCCGGGAAAGGCACCCCCCAAGCCCCGGTGCCGTGTGTGCTGCACCCCACAGTGTTTGAACATTCCACCAGGTGGACTCGGTCAGGAGGAGCTGGTGCACCCACCATCTCTCCTGGGGCAAGCCTTCCCCACCTGTGAGGCCTGGAGGGGTCCACTCGCCCTGTAAAGACTCGAGTGTGTCTCTTACAGAGCGCCCCTCCCTTTACTGGGGCAGATGTCAGCGGGAATGAGAGCTTGTGCCTTCAAGAGCTGGATGTGCAATTCTTTCCGAGGCACGTGTGTTGACACCTGTCACAGAGGCCTGCCCCAGCCTCTCTCGAGCCGAGCTCAGATGCCCCCTCCCCCGTGAGGACTCTGTGCTCTGGCCTCTCCTTCAGCTCCCCTGGAGCATCTCTCAGCTGTGAACTTGGTTGCCAGGATGTCCCTTCACTATGCCCTTCGCCGCTGAGTCTTACTTGCCTCGGTTTCCCCAGATCTGCCGCCTGCTAGACACCCGGCAAATGGTTGCTAGAGGAAGCAGTGGGCAGATTAAGGCATGAATTATTAGCAAGTGGGCGAGAAAGGAATGAGCCTGTGAGTGGATCCCCTTCGTGTGTTGGGAGGAGGCATCCCTAGGCATCGTGCCCTCCCCTCGCTCCTGGACCTCACTGCTCAGCTCCCAGATACCTTCTGGCCCTGCAGGCTATGAAGATGGACAGATACATCCTCTGTACCCAGGCCCAGAAAGGAAGTGCCCATGTCCTACACAGGTGAGAGCAAGCCTGGGCAGGCCAGGGTCTGGAGTTCCTCCCAAGGTGGGCGCCCTCCTGGGCAGTGCAAGGTGGGTGTATGTCTGTGGGCTTGCTTTCAGGAGGCCCTCAGGGCTCAAAGGCAATGATCTTGTCTTGCTGATCTTCTCCACCAACAGCCATGCCTTGTCCTGGGCGGGTGTGGGCCCAAGACACAGCAGCCGTGAAGGTCCTCTTTCCTTTGGGTCTCCTGCCTCTGTCTCTGCTCCTCTCCTCTCTGGGCCAGGAGGAACTGGAGGCAAAACAGGAGCTGAGCACCTGGGCAGGAGGACTGGAGAGCGAGGCAGGGTGTCCATGGGGTCAAGGCTGCAGCCAGAGTCCCCCTGCATGGATCAGAGACCTGGTCCCCAGACCAGAGCAGCTGGAGCCCGGTTGTCCATTACAGGGGAGGGCAGGGGACAGGAGAAGCCAGGCTGGCTGGACGGAGATGGGAGAGACGGGCTCAGGGCCAGTGTCCCCGGCTCCAGGGGCAGTGTGCTCCCAGGGTAGTTCGTGGCCCTTGTTTATGGCCTGCCCAGTCCCATTTTCCAAATTGGAGATGACTGCGGCTGGTCTGATTTTCTTCCCACGCAAGGCCCTGTCTCTGTCTCCTTGCATTTGCTAAGCCCTTTGGCCAAACGTCTGCTTGCCCAGAGGAACTGTCTCCAGGGCTTTCTTGGAGACAGCTCCCAAAGTGACACATCAAATTGTCGGGAGGAAAAACTTGCATTCTGTAGATCTGGCTTCAGAGGAGGGGGCCCTGTGACTTTAACTGACAAGGGGACAGATGAACAAGAGAAAAGATTCACGTAAAAATGCGAGCACAAAAGAAGTGGCTTAATAACTGGAGACAGGGGGTTGTACACCTAACAGTAGGGAGAGGGGAGGGACAGAAAGAAAAAACGAGTTTATTTAGGGAAGACCTACAGGCTTTAAGAGCTAAGACAGCTTGATGTCTTACCACTTTGTTTATACAAGTGGTCCTGTGTCTTCTGGAGGGCATCCCCACCCTCCCAGGGAGAAGATTTATGGCAGCTCCCCTTCCAGAAGCATCTGTCTTTAGTCTGGTGATGGAAACTCTGAAAAGTCTTCTCTCTGTACCTGTTCATTTATCTATTTTATTCATCAGTAAGCAGTCAGCCTTTTATGCCCTGGCTACTGGATTCTTTTTATAATTTCTCAGGCTGGAGCCCCCTTTTTAGGTACAGGTATACACATGTGGGCTTTGCAGGTGGCACAGTGGTAAAGAATCCATCTGCCAACATAGGAGACAGGATTTCGATTCCCAGATCGGGAAGATCCACTGGAAGAGGAAATGGCAACCCACTCCAATATTCTTGCCTGGAGAATCCCATGGACAGAGGAGCCTGGAGGGCTAACAGCCTATGGGGTCGCCAAGAGTCGGACATGACTGAGCGACTACTCACGCATACATACACATGGGACAAGAGGGAAAGATGTATTGGATTAACTACTGGTTCCAGAACTGCTGTTAGGAAAGGGACTGTCTTTGTTCCCAAGAATGCCTTCATACACCCTGTTGAGGCCTAGAGTGTCCTTGGCACCAACTCAACAGAGAAGATGGAAAAGATGCTCTGTATGAGACAAGTATGCATTCTGTGGCAGAGACCAGTAAAAGATGAAAAAAGCGAGGTGATGGGGGGCGGTGAGGGGCCAGGGTGTGGTTGGGAGGACCAAGGCCCTCCCAGCAGAGGACATTCTGAGACTGGTAGGGCCTGCTGCTACTTGGCGGCTTGTCAGCATGAGAACAAAAAAGAAAGGCCCTGCTCAGTTGTGTCTGACTATTTGCCACCCCACAGACTGTAGCCTGCCAGGTTCCTCTGTCCATGGGATTCTCCAGGCGAGAATGCTGGAGTAGGTTGCCATTCCCTTCTCCAGGGGATCTTCCAGACCCAGGGACTGAACCTGCGTCTTCTGCATTGCAGTGGATCCTTGACCACTGAGTCACCAGGGAACAAATGCCCTTTCCAGAGTCCTCTTGAAGACCATTGGCTCCTGAAAGCTGTGTAAATAAACTGGAAGTTCAGGTTCTCTGAGCTGCATTTGGTGTACAACCCCTGTCCTCCAGTTATTAAGCCACTTCTTTTGTGCTCGCATTTTTACGTGAATCTTTTCTCTTGTTCATCTGTCCCCTTGTCAGTTAAAGTCACAGGGCCCCTCCTCTGAAGCGCAGATCTACAGAATGCAAGTTTTTCCTCCCGACAATTTGATGTGTCACTTTGGGAGCTGTCTCCAAGAAAGCCCTGAGACAGTTCCTCTGGCAAGCAGACGTTTGGCCAAAGGGCTTAGCAAATGCAAGGAGACAGAGACAGGGCCTTGCGTGGAAGAAAATCAGACCAGCCGCAGTCATCTCCAATTTGGAAAATGGGACTGGGCAGGCCATAACAAGGGCCACGAACTACCCTGGAGCACACTGCCCCTGGAGCCGGGGACACTGGCCCTGAGCCCGTCTCTCCCATCTCCGTCCAGCCAGCCTGGCTTCTCCTGTCCCCTGCCCTCCCCTGTAATGGACAACCGGGCTCCAGCTGCTCTGGTCTGGGGACCAGGTCTCTGATCCATGCAGGG